>NC_031769.1:140826827-140846497 GCF_001522545.3 Parus major
AACTGTAACATATTATTCTTAACAATATCCTGGGACAGGGGTACAAGGTAAGTAAGGAGTTTACAAACAGCAACTGTAACATATTATTCTTAACATGCAGCATGAGGAAGAGTTCCCAGAATGGAGTGCAGAGCACCAGATGAAAATACACCAGGAACTTTGGGCATCTCTGGTTCCCTGGACACACAGGCAGAACTAGAAGAAGCCATTTGCAAAGAAGGTAGCCCATTGCCTGGAAAGGTCTGTTAGCACATTTCAAATCGGCATGAAACTGTGATTCAGCTTCATTAGCTTGTGCCCAGAGGGGAACCCAGCCTTGCTGAACCACAGTGGTGTTATCCTTGTAGGGATATGTGTCTGCATTGCACAAAGGTGTGACTTGCTAGACTAGAAACCACAGGCTATGACAGGCCAAACTCTCAGGTTATATCTCATTCTAATCAAAAGTAAGTGCATGCAGACATACCCAGCTGAGCTTTCAACACTTCCATTTGCCTTCAGAATAAGGTCCAGCCCAAATTCTGTGGGATTTGGATAGACCTTCCCTCCAAAGTCTCAAGAGCAAGATTTTTCCTGCAAAATTTACAGTGGGAGGTGCAATGCCTCTTTCCTGGAAAGTCTCCAGCCAAAATGTGCAGACTCTAAAGATCACAGATAGGCTCATGGATGCAAATATGAACCTCTCAAAAACATGATACTGCTCCTAAAAAGTTCAGACTCACCTCTAATTCAGATGAAAGCTTCACCTTAGGGTGTTTATCCAAATTACATTCCAGTTACAGTTATTCACTGTCGTAAGAGTTTTACATTTACTTTTTATATTAAAAAAGGAGCAAATATCTCTTTTGCATATACTTTTATGTTAGAAAGAATCTTCAAGATAACACTGCTAACTATTGCACCAGTTCAAAGCCCAGCTGACAGCCTACATACAAACACAGAAAAGCTGTAGCCTTTTGAAAATAAATGGCAACATAAACAGACAAGGCAAATGCAGCTGTGGGAGGTAGAGCACAGCAAAGATGTGACCTGCAGGGCCACACTGGACAGGAACAGAAAGGGTGAGACTCTAGGAGCAAAGTCCATTGAGGTCAAAGTGTTTGGACACAGCATTCCATGACGTTAGGATTATAGCCCAGATGGATCTAGAATAAATGGAGCATCCAATATTTACTCCACTCTTTCGAAGCAGAGAAGCATATTGGCTTTAGAATTTATTTGTTCTTCATTTGTTCTGTTTAGGCAAACCAGAAGGTATGTCAGCAGGTGACAGTAAAACAGAAAGCAAGCCAGTTGATGTACACCAGTGAGCACAAGTCAATGTATTTCTGTGGATTTCTGCTTTGTTACCCAAAACCCAAGATTCTTTGTTACCCAAGATTCTCAGTCAGCAAGTCCATAACACCAGAAAATCAGGTGTTATGAACTTTCAGGTTTCAGTATTACCAGCTGAAACTGATAACTCCTTCAACTCCAAGAGCCTTTAAGGGGCCTTTTACCTTGCTATTTATAGTTGAAGTTTTAGGATTGATTTGAACTATATTGTCAAGCTCTTTTCCATAGAAAACCCCAAACCAAAAATACCTGAACCGTATTTAGAAATGTGAAAGTCTTACCTCCTGCAGAATTTCAGCACCCTGGCCTTGAAGAGAAAACTGAAATGTCACAAAGTGGACAAATGGCAGCTACCCTGGTGATGCAGAGGAGTACAGTAAAGCAGTGGGAGATTCTTCATTGAGTAGAAATAGAGCAGGAAGATCACAGGTTTGGTTTTGGCATCAGGAGCTGTCTAGGAGTTCTCTGATGTCCTAAGGCTGAATCAGCTGCCCATGTGAGTAACCAAGTCCTTATCCCAAACACCTTCCTTAATCCTCTTCCTTTGCTGAAACATTTTATTTGGTGCAAGTTTTTCAAGAAAACTGGAGAAAACTTCACATACAATTTAGATATTTCTGCTTTTCCTGATTTTTGCCAGGGAACAAGGTTTATGCTAACTTTTTTAATGCATTTTGAAGACAATTCTATGATTCTAAGATTTTGTCCAGCTTCACCCAAATATGATAGCAGGGTAGAGTTCTTAATGGAAATTACTTTTAACAAGAGGCCTATACAAAACATATATTGAGGTTGCATGTAGCCTGGAAAGCCACTTTTTCAGTCCACCACCTTCAGAGGAACATGGCATTTATTTCAGCTTGTTTTTTAAAGTTTTGGGTGCTCAGTCACCCATGCAGATCTTGATGATTTGTAATATCTGTTGTCTTTTCCAGAAAAAAAAAAAAAAAAAAACAAAATGGAGAAAAAGGTATCATGGCTCAACCAAAGGCCACTTCATTGGTCTGCTACTTGTGGAATTTTGAAGTACCATCTTCCACATGTTACAATCAACAGAATGCTAAAATATCCAACTATGAGACACATGACTTTTCTCCTAACTGCTTGAGTTCTCTTGCAGAATGAAAGGCAAAAATTAGCATCTTCATGAGCCTTCTGAGACCTAAGATACATAGAAAATAAAAAAAAAATCATTGCATGGTAGCAGAAATGAAGCATTTGTCTACTTAGAGATCACTGTATTCTACAGTGCAGCAATTTCACTCGGGATCAGGTGCCCCAGGCTATGTGGTTGCTGCGTAAAAAGCAACTCCACACCTTATGAAAGCATGTAACCTTATATGACAAATGGGAAATTGTTACACAATAATTATATGTTCTTGCACGATCTGATTGCTGGTACCTATCATCCCAAAGTATATCTTCTAAGATTGCTGTCAGGTGGCTTACACTGCAACAGTCTTTCCAACAGTGCCCTCCCTTTAAAACCTGCACTGTGAGGATTTTCACTGGCCTTCCCCCATAGACTCTCTTCGAAGGATCACAAAGCACCTGCAGAGGACACTAATGCCAGCAAGCTGCCTATGAACTGAGTGCAAAGGACACAACTGAGGTTTCAAAGATCTATCTCCACATCTTTCCTCTCCAATATTGAAAAAAACACACTTCTGTTTGAGCTTTCTCAGCTAGGTCTGTCCTCCAGGACAGAAAATTTTCTTTTATTACATGACATTTAAAGTACCTAGAACAACACTGTCCTAAACTCAATTATACACACTGTTCTGACTATGCTATGGAAGAGGACTCACTGCTATTTGGAGCTGCACCTCTTTATGTCAGAGGGGCTCATCATCACTATCCGATTAAAGTGGGTTGCTGCTAATCAGAGGCAGTGAAGTTGTTGAGGGAGTAGTGCTGACACGGGGAAAGAAAGTGATTAAATATCATTAGCCATTCATTATGATATCAGAACAGGTTCTCTGCCTGAGCCAGGTTAACTCCCACTGATGCACTGGAGGATATTTTCTGAAGGATTCAGCCACATGGCTTTCATTCACTACAACTCTTCCTCCTTGTGTGAGCACTTTTCTTACCAGTGTGATAGATCTAGTCAAGACATGCAGAAGCAACTGGCACATTTTTCACATGTACAGTCTATTTCAAAATACTTCAAAGTATTTTGAGTTCTTATTAATTTCATGAGGGGGTTTTGATGATTAATATTTTTTTCATTTGATGATCTGGGCTTAGTCTGATCTTCCAAAGGTCAAGGAACGAGTGACATTTGGGGCATTTGCCCTTATTACATCCTAGCATTTTATTAGAGAGATCCTCTAAGAAACACAGACTTCACTGCAAAGGATCCAGTTAGGATCAGGGTCCCGTTGTGCTACACACCACATGCACAAAGTAATTACTGTTATCATCCTTCAGAAATTGCAGTGGAGTACCAAAAAAAAGGTCATGTAAAGGAAGAGGTTCAACACAGTAAGGAGTATCAGAGTATTTTGTAGTTATATAGCACCTCAGAGGCCTAATCCAAACCAATTCAATGTTTTGAATGAAGGAGAGCTCACCCAGTTCTCCCCACATGCCACAATGGGGTGGTTTTTCTCAAACCTAAACCAATTCTGTGCCACTTGTCAGTGGCAGGGCAGAGAACAGCTGGGTGCCACTGTTGGTACTGTGTGTGCAGGAGAGCTCGAGGGCAAAACCACTGTCTTCTTAGACTGCTGCTTTGATAAAGAACATCACTTACCCATTACATCTGTGCTTCTTGTTCTTGATAGTTAAAAACACATAATGCAATTATTTTATACATAAGCAACTGAGTGTGTACACATACTATGTATTTAATGGAATAGGTATTACATTTGATAGAATCACATGTGATCTTTAAGTTCCTATTTGCTCAGTTCTCACATCATTCCTTTCTTTGCAATCTGTATTGGATCTTATGTGAAAAGAGCATGATGGCTGTGAGCAATAAAATTCACCAAGGAGATCAAGCTGGCAATAAATAAGAAGCCAAGACAGGAGCTGAAGACAGTGATTAATTCTGACGATGAAATGAAATGGCATTGAGTTGAAGGAGCCTGTGAACACATTCTGAGAGTTTTCCAGCCTCCATATTTTGTGATTTCTTTGATAAATTTTCAGAATACTTTCTACATGCTGAGGTGTATCCTACCAGTGTTTGTGTCCTCAAGTCTTTTGTTGCCTGAGATCCAGCAGGGATTTTTTACTGTTATTGAACAGATATTGGCATCTAATGAATACCATGAACACAAATGGACAAATCTTCACTTAAATCAGTAAAGTTAGTTTACTTTACTTCACTTAAATAGTAAAGTTAACTTTACTATAAAGCCAGAGAAGTTCTGCTGATTTACATCAGCTGTTGATCAGAGACTTTGAGTTCCCATGTATTTCCTGTCATCAAGCTGGGGCAGCCCGTTCTGGATGCGTGCCTGGTCTAGATACCTTCATGTCACAATGTGGTGCAATGCTGTTTTCCTCACACAGAGCAAGTGGCTATACAGAAAACAAATTTTCTCTATTCACCCTTCAAAAACTGGATTGCATGAGAAATCCAAACATATTAAGCTTTAAAACCCCTCAACATTTCTCATTTGTAGGTTAAGAGTCTACTCTTACTTAAGAATGCGGTGTGTAAGGATACCAAAATTAAATCCAGAGCAGCATAATTAATCTTTCACTGCACCCCGTTCTGTACCAGGCAGCACCATTTTATTTTTAACATTTTTAGGCAAAAAAGAAATCTAATAATAGATTCTACAAGAAGTGCTGGAATGTGGACTCCCTGTACAATCTCCACCTTTGTACTCTGTCTCAGCCAAGATGCCTTTAAAACCCTCTGTCCCAGTAGGCAGAGATTGACTTATCACTCCTTATTACAAATTGTTCACATACGTTAGCATATGTGAAAACATGCCCTTGCCACTATTAATTCACCTGCCCTCCACGTTCCACTCCTGTGTCACCCACTCACTTTTCAGATTAAAAGTGCTTTGGGGGAAGGGAAAATATTATCTCTCAGGGGCAGATTGATGGGGGAAGGAGCCAAAGGATGCTGCAGCCTCACCCCAGACTGCCTGGGGGAAGGACCATGTCTGTTCTAGCCTTGTGGCTGAAAACGACTCCCACCTTCCCTATCTAACCCTTCTGTTTTATATGTCTGTATGGCCTGTTCTAATGATGGAGATCTGGCATCAGAATATTAACACTTATAATTACTCCTTTTTTAAAAACATCTTCCTTTTCTTTGGGGGGAAGAGTATTTGGTAGCCAGAAATAATTACAGTGCTGGTTCTGAAAATATTTATAGTTCTAGCTATGGCCTGTGCTGTCACAGTGGATTTTTTATGGCACTTCCTTGGCTAAGACAAAGGCTGTGAGGCAATTAGGGCTCTTGACCAAGCAGATAACAACCTGGATTTGTGTTTTTGTTTGTTCCATATTGTTGAGAGTCATCACTTACAATAGTAAAGAGATACAAAGGTTAGAGCAGTGATGATGATATTTTTAGGTAAAACAGTCATTTCAAAGGTGTCACTGTTGGAAGAAAAACACATAATCTCTGAAAAATATTTCATATATTTTCAGCAGCTGGAATTCCCTAAAATGCAGCATGGGCAGTTGGGTCTGTATCTTTCATCAGTGGCACTGTGCCATCAGAGACAGGACCCTCCTCACAAGGTTTAGGAGGATCATGACCTGCCAGCCAGCCAGGGAAAATGCTCATGGAGGGTATAAAACAGACTGACCAGAGACATTCAGAGCAATGACCAGCACCAACGATGCTTTAGAAATTCTTTTACGCCCTGGTCCTCCCACAGGCATTTTGGTACACCAAGAAAATAATTGAAACTGTCTCTGGTTGACAGAGCCAGGATAGTACAAAACTGCTGTGAAATATATGCCACATAACATAAAATTCCAATAAAATTTTTTATCTCCTAATTCTATACAAGCTTGACATTCAGACATTGTTTCCCAACAGTTACACTAAAACCTTCACAGCTTTTAAAAACATTCCAACCTGCTGCCTAGCACTATCAATTTGTGCTGGAATTTCCATAGATTTGGATTTTTCTTCTCAAGTGAAATCTGGAGCTTTTGATTTAGTTTGGCACCACAAAAAATGAGTATTTGAGTTAAATAACCCCCCCCCAATAAGCGAATTCAGGATCAAGTCAACACGTCATAATAAGTTCCCAAATGTCAGTTGAACTACAGTGACTGCCCACATATTCAATCACAGCCTTGGGCAAAGGTGCAGCAACTTGTTAAAACAGAAGTTTAACTGTATAATCTGAGCCCACAGAAAACCTTCAAAAGAAAACAACCATGTGAGACAAGAGTACCAATGCAAACCTCTGAGTGATTAGTCAGTGGAGGCAACATGATTTTAACAGAGAAATCACATCCCCTCTAGACTTTTTCATTATTTTTTCCCAGAAGGGGGTTGTTTTAGGGTGGATTGAAAAATGGGACATAGAACCATAAATATGTTATTTTTACATCAATTTTATTATTACCTTAGAGGTGTCTACACCTATAGATACTGTTGTGAATGCCATACATAAACAACCAAAGATAAAAAGGCACAGTCCTTCCTCTGAACCACACATAGCTTAATGTGAAGAACAGCAACCAACCCCAAAATGCATCTTTTCTGGCAAACAGTGGGGAAATATGTTACAGAAAAAAGGAAGAGGAAAACAGAATTCATGAACAGAGCTGCCAAATTCTAGTGTCAGACTCCTTTCTGTACTTGAAACCCTCCTGATCGAGGCAGATCATCTGCAAACAGGCACAACAGAGATTGCCCTCTGGAAGGTTTGGAGGGGGATATTTAGCTCTAGGGACAGAGAGGTGAGGATTTGAAGTCTGCATTACCACACCTTGTTTACCCAAAACATCTGCTGGCACTGGAGGATATTGTGTCCTGTGGGATGCAGAACAGAAAGATGAAGGGGTGCCTGGGACTGCTACCACTGGAGTTTGGAAAGTAATTTAGAAATAAAGGTGTTGGAGTCCCAGGCACAGAAAATCTCCCTTCATCTGTGCTGACAGGCTCAGACACTCAAGAGAACATTGGGTTTAACTTAAGACCATGGACAAGGCTTCTCAAACTGAGCGGAGAATCTAGGAATGTGAATATATGAATTACAATTATGTTAAGTCATTGTGGGAAAAATTTAGAGTTTGGGATACAGTAGTGAATGAGGGACAAAATTGAGGTTCTAGGGTGTTGGCCTGTCTTTGCCTTTCTTCCTTCTTCATGGTTTTGGGTGGTATTGGGTGATTGGATAGAAAAGTACACAGTGGGGAACACGGGTGTTTGGTTATCGGGTTAAAAGTAAAAATAAATTAGTTGGCATTTGATAATTGGATAGTTTATGCTTAAAAGGCCTTGTGGACAGAACACTGTATTGCCATTTGTAGCTTGTTAGATTAATATGAAGAAGTGCTTACTGTCTGTAAAGATGTAATATAGATAAGGTAAAATAAACATCCTAGGTCCGAATGTGAAAACTGTCTCTCTGCTCATCAATCCAATCCTGGGGAAAAGAACTGAACACTTTTACATAAAGGGTTTTATTTAATCATGCCTACTTTATCAATTTTTATCATGCCTCCTCTCCTCCTCTGACTTTCAGTGAATTAAAGTGACAACTCAGAGCAACTCCTGGGCATCACAGCTGGAAGAACAGAGAAAATGAGGCATCTTCAAATAGAATTCATGACCAAAAGTGAGGTTTTACTGATGTTCATGTTGAAACAGAATAATTGGCCTGCCTTCAATGACTTGTCTGAGAAACTGGGGACCAGGACCAATCCAGCTCCTGACTCAGTCTCACAAGAATCTTCCTCAGAGCTGTACTCCATAGACAGTGTGTAGTGTTCAAGGCAGTTCAATATCCACATGTTCTCTTACTTCAACAGTTCCTCAGTTACATATATCTATTTTTTCCTACTGTTTGAAATAGATGGATAAATCCATCTAAGATACCTGTTGTATTTTTAATGCACCCATTGCTGGAGGATTTATTCTAGATGATATGGCTTGTCTGTCTATAATAATCATTGACATCCAGAGGCAAAAGTTTCATCAGTCTGAATATAGCCAGTATATTCATATATGAACATGGTTTGGTTTCACTCAATTCACTCTTTTTTTCTGGAATGTATTCATGATGGCATTTCCCTTCTGATTTCCATCTTCAAGAAAAGCCCTATTGTTTAAACAACAGCTGTAAAAAAATTAGAGTATAATAACTGAATGTCACCCCAGGACTACACGCACATGGAAAAAACGTTGTGGCCTTTGTGAACCAAACTTCCAATACTGACCATCAGCACACAGTCCCTGCATCCTTGAACACAGAGAAAGATAACTTGCCTCAATTTGATTTCTGATTTTGACTGCTGATTTGTGCAAGCTGATGAGACTTCAGAGGGATCTAGATGTCACTCCACCCCTAGTAAAACAAGTCCTTTTCTGGCTCTCTTGTAGGCTCCCTTTAGGTACTTCAAAGTGCTATAAGGTCTCCTCAGAACTTCTCTTCTCCAGGCTGAACAGCCCCAACTGTTTCAGTCTGTCTCCACAGGAGAGATGTTTCAGCCCCCTGATCACCTCTGTGGCCCTCTTTCTCATCAACCAACACTCTAAAGTCCTTCTCCTCAGGGCTACTCTCAGCCCACACTCCACCCAGCCTTGTGTTGAGATTGCCCTGAGCAAGGGGCGAAACCTTTCACTTGTCCCTACTGAACTTCATGAGTTTCACAGGTTCCACCTCTCAAGCCTGTCCAGGTTCCTCTGGATGGCATCCCTTTCATCCAGTGAGTCCACTGCCTCACACAGCTTGGTGTCATCAGCAAACTTGCTGAGGGTACACTTGATTCCACTGTCCCTGTGTCAAACAGCACCAGTCCCAGTACTGACCCCAGAAGAACACTACTCATCACTGGTCTCCATTTGGCCATTGAGCCATTGACCAGAACACTCTGACTGCAACCATCCATATCATTCCTTATCCACCGAGTGGTCTGTCAAATCCATCTCTCTCCAGTTTACTCCCAAATGCTACACACAGGTTCAAGCAGATGATGTTTTCTCCTTCACTTACCACTGCTGTAAACCTGTGATAGAAGGCCACCAAATTTGTGAGGCACAATTTGGCTGTCACCAATCTCCTCTTTATTTTCCATGTGTTCTACCATAGTTCCCAGAAGGGTCTGCACCATGATCTTATTTAGATGAGACTGGCCTGTAATTCCCTGGGTCTTATTTCCTTTTCTAAAACTGGGGATTATATACCTATATAACTTCCATAGCTACAAGCAGTCATTGATAAAACTTTCCAGTGTTGGCCTTCTACCCATGCAGGTTGTGAGACTTCATTGTTCTGAAATCTATGTTGCCTTCTCCTTATCAAACACATAAGGCATTTCCACTCCCTGCTTTTGAGACCTGCAGAAAAAACAAAATAATTCATCTAGAGAGAGCAGATGGGATGGTATATGAAGTGTTCACCAAAGAGGGTTAAGGTGTGAAAACAGAGGCTGAAGTTAGCATTATTTACACAAATGATTCTGTCAGGATGTCCAGTACATTGCTAAGGAAGAACAGCTGTGTTCAGCTCTTTAATGTCTAAGTGACAACTGGGACACATTTGCACAAAATTGCAGTATTAACCAAATAAACTCTCTACGTTCTCTTCTTACTACTTCTGTAAGAAGACAAGCCTAAGATGGTGCTCCTCCTGGAATTCATAATGAAAACAAAGCTAAGGCTGAAATTTCTAGTATTTGTGTGATTCTTTTATTGGAAAATCATTAGGCAAATCATGACAGGACATCAGGGATCAGCCTTAGCCTAGCAGGGATTTCTTCTTACATATTCAGTTCCTTTTTCAGGACTTGAAATATTTCCATCAATCCAACCATGATATTGAAACAGTCTTAAAACTTATTACACACCAATCTTAGAATTTGTTTTGAATAGCAGTCAGTTTATCCAAGAGGGAGGTGCAAGGCACTTCTGTCTTAAACCACTTATCATGGTATCCAACAAAACCAAAGTATATCATGGTATCCTGCAAAACCAAGGTGTTCTCATCCCCAGATTCTGAGAACCTCTTGTTTAGTCTTTTAACACTGAATCTAAGCTTCTGCTTTTTTGTTCAATTCAAAATCATGGAAGTTTCAATGTGATTGTTTCTCATGGAGCTCAAAAATTTTGCAGAGTTCACATCAAAGTCTTTGGCAAAGAGCAGATTGCACAATCAGATTCAATGTTGTAAAAGTCCCTTCTGGCTTTAAAATCTGCAATTGGCAAAAATTGTCAACTGTAAGTTAAATATGACAGAACTGTTCAGGTAAAGGCTAAAAGGGAGTTTCTAGGTCATCAAGATAGACAATTCAGGGGGTTATAGATATTGACACCAAAAGGTGCATATGGGACAACACCTCAGGTCATGGGGCTGGCCCATTGCTCTTTCTGTCTAAGAGGGAATTTTACTTAAAAACTAGTTGTCCACTGTGAATATTGTGTAAAATAAGATAGTAGTAGAGTGGTGTTTATGGTTAACAGAAATATACAAACACACAAGGAAGCAGTTTTAGGCTAAAGAATGAAAGGAAACATTAAAATTTCCGTCCTCTTAATTTGAATTAACTAAATTTAAAACAATGGGTGATACCATCCACCACCAGGAAGAATCAGGAGATGGGCTAATGGAGGAAATTAATGTCCATCAGGCAAAGGCCAGTGATTTCCTTTTGCTTAAGCACAACTGAGAAAATATCATGATCATGTTATCTTTCATAAAATCAAATATCTCCAGAAGTGGCCAATTCTTTCTTCAGAAACCAGCTGCCCATGGAAGCTATCTGTCTGCACATTTTCTATGCATGCTTTCACCACAGCACTTCAGCACTTCCCAGGGCAAATTAAGGGTGCTTGAATCAATAGTAATACTGATATTATCACAAACAGTGACAAAACTGTGTTTTCCAACTAAATAAATTAAACCTGAATTGAAACAGCTATGCTATTTGATTTGCAGGAATTAGAACAAACCACAGCTCTGTGTTGTGCTTTTGCTAAGTCTTATGAGAGGTATGTTTACCCAACTGAGAAAAAGGCAGGTTTCTTGAATTAGTCTCACACTCAAAGGATAAAGAATAAAGATGCCAAAATAAGCCCTGCTAGCAGCAGCCACAACTGTCACAGGAGTAAAGAAGACATACAACAGTTGCTACAAAGGCTCTGTTTTGCCTAAAGATTTTAGGCACAGGAGGATAATCTTGGAAGAAAATATCCCTCTTGGAAATAAACAGTCAAAACAAAGATAGCCATGAGAATAAAAATGCCTTTTCTGGGATAATTTGCAAATGCTGGTAAAGCAAATCAATTCTCAGGAAAGGGAGGTGACAAAAGAAAGGCATGGAAAACCTTTCATGTGAAAAGAGATTGAAATGAGCGCGTGGATGAGAAAGAAAAAGAACAAAGGGCACTCAAATAATTAAAAGGTAGGATATTCAAAGCCACCCCAGGAACTACCTCTTTTTATACCATGGGCACTCAAATCATGGGATCCAAGTCTGCAGGTCTGCCTTGAGACCTAAAATGCAAAAGCCCCACTTGCTTGGGCATTTATATGACTAATAATAATAACTGGAATTTCATAAGACTGAGGAGTAGCAAATTTTGGAAAGACTATTGAATGGCCTGGTTTTAGGATGAAGTTAATCTCTTCTTTAAGAGCAGAGAAGTTCTTTGTGTCTTCAGTTTTGTGGCACGGGGCTGAGAGCGTAGATTATTTCACATCAGCCTATTGCAAGGGTTTTCCACAGCTTCCTTGAGAATAAATCATCTTTTTCTGTGCATATACCACAATATTTTTAGTTCACTAGCACTTCTGAAGCCATCACAGAAGTAATTTCTTTTCCCAGCCATCTTCCCACCTAAATTCATCCTGGTAGCAAAAACTTTTCTAATAAAATTTAAGAACATTTCTTAATGAGAAATCATTGCTATTCAAGAGAAATAAGAACATTTTGAAAATGTCACACAAAAATGTTACTTGAAAAATCACATTTTCTTAGTTTCTGCAAGTCAGAAAAGTTGAAGGAAGTTTGGGAACAGTTTAGCACTTCCCAAATCATGGGTTTTTTTCCCAACTTCTTGATAGCTGGTGGATAAGAAAACCCTGCATGTGATCCCAGATGTGAACAACTGCATCTCAGTCCATGTATACAGAACCTTTAATGAGCCACATGAGCTTAAAAATACGGAATAAATTCACAAATGAGGAACAACACAGAGCCCATCCTATGCCTATATCTGGAGAAAAAAAAATTAAAATTGCTAATTCATCATCAACTCTCCTACCCACACTTATCTACTGAAGAACTTTCCTGTGCCATACACAGCCTTTCCAGACTGCCTTGGAGATGACATCTTCATGTGGTGGTGACTTCGATGTCAAAGTTTAGTTAATTGGGATCCTGTAATGTCACAGGGAGTCATTGGTTGGTTGGTTGGTTGGTTGTTTTTTTTAGCTGAGATCATTGCAGGGTTCTGGGAAAAGCAGTCCATAAAGCAAGGATTTGGACTGTATGAAGTTAGGGCACATCTTTAGATGTGCACTGCCCAATGATATTTGTCATGCATTGTTAAGTCCATTAAACTGCAAGGAAGCAAATAAAGGAGTATATCTACAAATATAACATGGTGTCCTACAACTTTCTCTCTCACTGTTTGAATTTTCTTAGTGCAGAAGACAGAGTAGTCTCTCCATGCCTAAAATGTTAAGCAGAACCCAAAAGCCTTGAGTCTATCCATCAAAACTCTCTTCACAATTCTTCACTTCCTTTAAGGTCCAGTGACCATTTGCAAGAACATTTTTAACCTGTCTGTTTCATATCAGACATACAACAAAATTAACAGGCCTGTTAGTGCTGCTTGATTTAATCAGTTTTTTTTTGGTTTTTTTTTATTGCCTAAATGGAATATATGTGAGTAGAATTCTACTGTAGATTTTTCTGCTTCATTTTTCTGCTTCATTTTTCACCCTGATTTGGTATTGAGTTTTGGCATCCAGTAGAATACTGTCTAACAATATCCACAAAAAGTAATGTCTATGAATCTCACTATTCAAAATAAACAAAAAGTTATTATTCTCTTTAATGAGATGTTATATATGTGAATTTGTACATCTGTACAAACACAGGCTTACACACAGATTTGTATAACACTCTTCCCTCCCAAAAAATTAACCATTTCCTTTTAGGTGATAAACAAAAATTGGGTGAAACCTTGCACATTGTCAATTCTCAGGTGATAAATATGTGGGTTTGTTTTTCCACATGCCAGCTCACTTTGCTACCCCAACAGAGTGTATGCAGCAGCTGATTATGTCACCACCAACAGTGAAAAGGACTTTATTTGATCTGTCTTACTTAGCCAGAAACTCTGTGACTCCTTCCTACTGCAGCTGAGCCCACCCCTGACCCTGCTGAGGCTGCTGGAAATGCTGCAGTGCCAAGAGGGGAGCCAAGGCCTGAGCAGAAGGGAATGGAACAGACACGTGATGAGCTGGGTTGGCACAGACTGATGCCTATAGGACCCTGCCCTGACTTTTAGTTGCCCATTTTGGTCATGTGTCCTTTGAGGTAGGCAGGAATGATTTTGCATGAGATGAGGGAATGTTTGAGAGACCTGATGAATAATAGTAACAACAGAGTAATTTTGGAAAACTTGCAAATTCAGAACTTTTTTCCCCCAGATTTTCTTTCTTTCTTAAAAACAGATCTATAAGACTAGTTCTAGGTTTAGTCTCTTTGTATTATTCAAGAAAACATGCCTCTGGTGATTGCTTCTAGGTAATCCTCATAATTCTCTGAACATTAAATGCCTCAATTCTATCCAGTAATAAAATTCAATTCGGCATGTGTCACCAAAATATACCTTTGAAAATAAACAACAGGGTTGAAGATTTAATGTACTTTTAGCAGCAGTGAATACTAGTGCTTTAGAGATTTAACTATTAGTTTGGACATCTTAAAAACAGAAGTGGCTTCCTTGGAGTGAGAAGGGGAAAAACAGCTATTATCTTTTTGGAATCACACCTGAAAAATCTATGAAGTTTTTGCTTTCAAGAGTCAAAGATGTTTTGGGAATTGGCTGATCTCATGGCAGAAATCTCAGCTTCAGAAAAGGCTGGAGCTTTTCAAGGTGTGAAAGTCCCATCTGCTCATGACCCCAAGTAGAGAGAGCTGTCACCCCACAGCAGAGCCAGCAGAGGCTGTGGGGTGAATGTCACCTTCAGCCAGCAGATTCCCTGAATCCCCTGACAGCAGCTCCCACTGAAACAACCTAGCACTCATCAGAGCAAGGAGTGTTTGTGAACAGGGCATGGATGCAGAAAGCTGCAGCCTTCTCCAACCACATCAAATCAGGGCTGGATGTTTTACTGTGCCTCACATCAGTCACCTGTTTCTGAAAAGGATGTCCTAATGGCTCCTAGAAAATGGATTAAGGTGCTTCTTGATAGCATCACTTCCCCCATTTCAGCTCTGGCCTGGAGGCATGAGTTACAGTTAATTATGTGTGTGATGTTTTTGCTCTATTAGAAAAAGCAGTTGTGCAATCAAACTTCTGCTTTGTTTCTTCTGTTTGGAAGAAGCATTTGGCATCTTCCAAAGTGTCACTAGGTTACAGCCAGATTGTGCATGGTGAGAGCAGTAAAAGTGTGATATTAATGTGGTGGAAAGGCACGATGCACAAAGGAATCTATTTGTCTTGCAGTCTTCTACAGGGGCTAACATCATCTGATTTTAAATATGGCATTCATGCTTTATCCTCTTCTACTTGTGTATTTGCATTAGTTTATATACATGTCATTAAGGCCACAATTGTGCTTGGTGGTGTAAGCTAAACCATTGATGTATCATTGGTTCTAAATCTATCTGTCTTTTATCAATTAGGTATCAGATGTACTGGGCCAATTTAAGGCCAGTTCCTAGAGCCCTGCCTATCCTCCTCACAGAGCAGGAGCTGGGTATGTAATGCCAGATGGACCCAATATCACACTCAGTACCAAAATAAAATGTAGTTTTAAGAACAATGCAGAAAAGCAGGTGCTTTATCAGGAGATGTGCACATCATGATTCCCAGATTACACTCTTATTGGCAGCTATTTCTGCAAGGTTTAAGCTGAAAGACAGCAGAGCAAGTTTTGTAGGTACAAGAGAGGAAGAGAAAAAAATCAAACTAAACCAATATTAAAGATGGTGTTTGCCAGACCTGTGAAGACAACTTTGGGAAGTCTGGATGCCTCAAACCAAACTGTGTCTGCCTCAAAGCACTCGCAGCCCTGATTATCCTGAGGTGCAAGCTGACCTGGAGTTACCTCTGGTGGCAGCTAAAAAGTAAAACAACCCATCTTGGGTAGCTGGTGGATGGTCACACTCCCTTCCCATGGATCAGGCACATGGGCTGGGAAGGGCTGTGAAGAGCAGCTGGATGGCTGCTCTACTCTCATCAGGAACAGACATTTTTCCAGGGGACATCTGATAATGATGTTTGCTAATATCTCTGTACCTCAGCACCTCTGTGATAAGTGTCAGGCACAGCAGTCATGAATGGTCATTCCTTACCCACCATGCATGTTATTGATGCATATTTTTCTTTCAAAACTGATTTAAGCTATTTAGGAAGCACTCTGGCATATTTATTTTATATAGCTTCTTTGGGGATAGCTTTTAGTAGTTTAAGTCATATGCTAATTTGAATCCATTTTCTGTAAGAATGTCTGTTATATTTTTACTTGTTTTCTTCATCAATTAGACTTGAGGTGAGGAAAAAGTACAGACTTACTAAATTTCTCAATACTCAACTAAGCTATGTCTGAACTGCATGATCAACAAAGGCAGCATTCAGGTCCTCTGGTATTTAAAGGGTATTTTAACTGTCAATGAAGGAAGAAAGAGAAAAAGAAATAGTATCTTAATTTTTAAAAAGCTGTCTTTTCTCACTCCACATGATTCATCACCTAGGTATATTGTACTTAATAATGAGACTATTTTCTTTAGAAAGCAGAATTGCTATATTTTCATCACAACACAATGACTTTTTATTACTATTTCATAGGCTTCAGCTGACCATTTGAAACATCACTGCAGAGAACAGATATCTGGTATAATTCACCATAACCCCAGGTAATTCCTATTCAGAATATGTGATTTATAGCTAAGAGGCCTGACAGCCTGTTAGCCTAGGAAGAAGCCAAACTAAACTCAGTAGACTTTCTGCAAATTTTTCACTTACGGGACTGTATGAATCCCAGGGATCATTTTCTCCTCTACTTTGCCCTTTTTAATTCTTGTTTCATTGTTGTTGTTATTGTTGTGACTTTCCCTCTTTCTTATTGTAAGCTCCTTAAATCTAGGATCAGGATTTCCCAGCAGTTAACCCAGCCTGACCCATCAATGCCCAGGCTCCCCATGAGTCTACTCAGTGCTACCAAAACCATGGAGCTGTAACATGCTCTTGCCATGTAACATTTCTGCCATGCCAGAAATGTTATTAAGAGCTTTCAAAATACTTTAAAAAGGAATAAACAACGTTACAGAGGGGGGGAATGGGCCACAGAAATCTGTCAAGATTGCCCAGTGGTAGAGTTAGGCTTAGAACAAGCTGCTCTAGTGTGCAACAGCCCTTGAGCTCTGTTTTCCTCCTGTAAGAAGATAAAGGCAGAGATTCATCCTGGAGACAGAGTGCAAGAATCACTCCCCAGCAAGTCCACAAGCACAAAAGTGATTTCTTTCAGCTGCCTCCCATGACTGCTTTTGCTAGAACAAGGGCATGTTCTCCACTTCTACAAGTACCTCTGACTCATCACAGGCATCAAAACACACTGAATAACATTAAAAAAAAAGGTCTACATTTACATACTCACTGAACTCTGCTCACATATTTGTGCACTAACCAATCTCTTTTTTCTGCAGTAGTCACAGGGCCAGAAGGACCAGATAGGAGAGAAGGGCAGATCAGAGCTAAGTCCAGCAGGGCAGTGCTCCAGCAGATGCTTTGAATGCGACAAAAATGAAAACTTTGCAAAACTGGGTTAATTTACCAGAATGATCTTTTAGTAGACTAAAAAATAATCTATTCCAAAGACTGTCCTTTCTAAAAATTTGTATCATGTGGGAGGTTTTTCTTTGCTCTTTTCTGATCCTTTCAATCAGATTTATAATGCCTAATTTGGGGGGCAACCAAGCTACACTGAAAGTATTTTAATGGATCTAAAAGGAAACTGCTGTAAAATTCCACTGAGAAAATTTCAAAATATTCAGTTTTACTCCTATTTGGGATGAAACAGTTCCTAAATTTAGCTCACTCCTGAAAAAAATCTCCTTTCTCAGCCATACTTCCAGGTACAGTGTACATTGCTGCAGTTATGCAGGAGTCACTTCATTCAGGACATGAATTCACATTTTGGCTTTCTGCATCCCTTTCAGCCATCAGCAGAATTGCAGCCATATACCCACACAATGCCAGGCAATTGTTCAGAAGGGGGAAAAATACTGGTGCTTAACAGAAGAAATAAAATTGATGGACTATCAGAAGCCAGCTATACTTGCTTTGGATTAATATCTCTGCTTTCTCTCTAATTGCCATTAGCAATGGCACTTGGTCCCATCCCCAGCTCTTTATCTCTTTGTAAGGTGGCACTTCCAGCAAGATGCCAGATTTTCCTCTTCTACAATGCTGGAAAACTAGGATGCAGGCAGTCCTCGGGCTCTCCAACTGAGCAGAAACAAAGCTTGCATCTTTGACTGGATTATGACAGCCAGACAGTGACTTTTTTTCCTTGTATGCTATTTTTTGATCCTGGCAAATTAGTTACATGCAATAGGGAATAAAATTATCAGGCAATCATTTGATTTTGGCTACTATAAGGTGTGGAAATCACACAGTAAGTTAAAAGCTGAGCACTGAAAATGATCATTAGAATTATTTTAAACAGATTAAGCTATTGCCGATCACTCGTTCTGTCTGAATTGAACAAAGCTTTACTAACTCTTTGAAAGAGCAAAGGACTTCAAAATCCCTCACCTTTTCCTTGAGTAACTTAAATGAAATCTGAGCTGGAAGATAAGGATGTTGCAAAAAGACACCTCTTCGTGTAAGTAGAAAAGACTTGAATGGGTTAAGCCATATCTGGCTGAGTCCCAACAGACATAAAAATCACCTGTGCCTGCTCTGAAATAAATCAGTGTCCTTTTCTGCTGCTGCCGTTGTCTGGAAATAATGCAAATGCAATGGGCCTGCAGTGACATTGTGCCGCACTGGAAGGAGACACATAATAAATTGTCCCCTAATACTGTTAAAGAGACATTTTCGTCTTACTCAGTAGCTTTTGAGGTTGAACTGTGCTACTTACTCGTTGAGGATTGTGATAGGGTGTCATGTCATTCTGCTTTATTATTTGCTTAGCCTCCTATTGCTTATATGCACATTTGCTTCTTGAGTTTAAAAATGCATTTTGCTGCTTATGCTTAATGATAACATGTTTGCTGGCTTGGAGGGAAAAAAGCAGGGAGTTTTCTTTCCACTTTGTTTCTGTTGTTTTAATCATTTCTTTCCAATAGCAGCTGGAACAGATCGTAGATCCGTATGATTTGGTTCTACTGCATTTATCACTTGGAAAAATGCACAGCTGTGTTAAAGGAAGACAGAAAGAATTTGTCTGCCCAGCGGGAAGCTATTGCTGTTCCATAATTGTTTGCTAAAAGGAAGCTGGAATAAAAATGGAGGTAAATGGATATCAGTGTCAATCCAATCCATCAAAATGATTTTAACTGACTGGGGAGTCACAGTTAAGCAGCTGGATGTGAAAGCTGGAAAACCCAAGATGAAAGGAAATAATTAGCTACTTTAAATATTTTGTATCTTTAAAATTATATCTGATTACATCATCTTCTACACACAAAAAAAATAAAAATTCATAGAACTATCAGCAAGACATTTCCTAATATCCAGGGAATAAAGGCTAAACAGAAAAGCCACATGAGGACAGCAAGAAGCAAAAGTTTAAACTACAGCACATAGTTGTATTTGGTTTTGTTTTAGTTGGTTTTGTCATTAAATTCCCCAAATGCCCAATTCCGTCCTAAAATTTCCCTCTATTTTGTACCAATGTGAGAAAGTGAATATTTGTGTATTGTTACAGAGAAACAGCTCAGGGACTGATCTTGCTAGAAAACTACATGGGGGAAGGGAAGGGAAGGGAAGG
>NC_031769.1:140847109-140952136 GCF_001522545.3 Parus major
GGAAGTGTTTTCCTCTGAGCTGGCTGCCCAATTCTTCTCATGCTTTTACCAGAAGAGGATAGCATGGGACAGAGAACAAGTGCCCGAGCAGAGCAGATCTGTTAATATTGCAACCCATTGCCCACAGCTTTCAGGATCCAGGCTACTGTAAATGAATAAAAAGCCTGTCTGTCTTGGTACCTTTCTGCCTCATTTTCATGTGTGATCACAACAGAGAAAACAGAGACAATGAAAACCACTGAACCAGAGTAGTGAAGAAGAGATTTGGCTTCAGGGTCCAGTGCCGTAAAATTTGTAAGCAATATGTTTAAAGCCATTAAATCATCTTCTGCACATCGGGGTTTCACAGGGTAGACAGCAGTAGCTGAGTAAGAGCTAAAGCATCAGTGTTCTTTAGACAGAGCTGTGTTTTGGGCTGACATGCCTAGATCACAGTGGAAACATGTTTATTACTTAGCCTGAAAATTACAGTCCAACGACCACAGGACTTTCTTAGCTGATTCCTGATCCAAACCCCTGATTTAGGATTGAATGGCAGTTTTTCAATCTGTGGTCCATGGATTGGAGAATTGTTTCCCTAGAAAGTACATTACTTCCCATTAGAAAAGGCTTTTAAATATACTATACAAAGGTATATCATGTCCCACCCCTGTAAGTGTGCAAGGCCTGGTTAGATGGGACCTTGAGAATGTGGTTTAGTGGAAGGTGTCCCTGTCCATGGCAGAGGAGTTGAAACTATATGATCTTTAAGGTCCCTTCCTGCCCAAAGTGTTTTATGATTCTATTATTCCCCTTGGGAAATCCACAGAGGTTCACATATCAAAGACATCCTGAGACTACATACTACAGCACAAATCTTTTTAATGTCTCCCAATATTGACCTGAAATTTTGCACTTCTACATTGAGGAGTCACTTAATGCTATCTTGGTTTCAATTGTCATATCAGTAGTCCAATTATGCCAGATATTCAATCTGCTGTATCTTTTTCTGTCAAACTGAAGAACTCTCTGTAATCATGTTCCTGGTCTCCAAGGATGTACTCATAGACTGGAAAAAAATCACCCTTAAAGCCCTCAACAAGTTAATCAGACTATACTCCTTAAAACTTTCTCAGTAAGTCATATGTCATGGTTCCACAAAGTTTCTCAGTTCTCTTCTCTGAACACTTACTAATTTATCAGTCACTCCTGAAATACAGCAGTGACACAGCGTTGCTGTGGATGATGACAGGACAATTCAAGTACAGAAGCAAATGACGCTCTCCACTTCACACTGAAACATTGATATTCATATTTACATTTCTAAATTAGTGTTTCTGGTAAAATAGCTGTGGTTTGTGTCCATGGATGATCTTATATGACCCATAAGACTTTCCAAGACCTGCACTTTCCCAGGACAGTCCTCATACTGCTGAAACTGCCTTTGCTCTTCATTGTATGACACTGTACATGTTTGTCCAGACCTACTGGAAATTATGCTCTTTGCTTCCACTCTTTTTACAAAGCTGTGCTCATTAGGAACTCATCCTGACTTTAAGGTATAGTCAGAGAAACTGTACCAAAGTTAAAGTTTCATATGTGCTCTCCAGATACCTCCAAAATCATTCACTTCACGCTCTCTTCAGCACTGCAAACACTTAACACTTCTCTAATCTTTATGGAAACAATTCATGTGTTGTATTTATAAAAAACAGACCACAGGCACTGATCCGCTGTGCATAAGCCTGATGTAATTTTACAAAATCTCCTAATATTTTTTTCAATGTGTATTCACCTTCTGAATTACAACCAACCTTGATTTCACCAATGGAATGTGATAAATAAGAAAAGGAGCAATGATATACTTGGGTACCTAAGATTTATTTTTTTTTCTCATACCTGTCAAGAATATTGACATTTACAGAATGACCAGACTTTGGAAATGCTTTGATGTCCCATATGTCTTTACCTTTACGCTCCTGAGACATAAAAGACAAAGGGAAATCCTTACTCTGCTCCTTGTGTTTTTTCCTGTATAAAGTAAGAAATAATAGCAAGGTGGTTTATGTTTCCCAAGGTCCTCAAAGATACAGCCTATGGCCCAGGGCATAATCTTTTGATAACATTTCATTTTCATTTTGAGACTACTGGGACATGACACATGCCATGCACTTCACAGACTTGGAAAAAAACCCTTTCTTAAGTACTGCAATTCTGCAATGCATAATCTTTTCTTGATTGTTCTCAGAATAAACTGGTTATTTCTGTACCTTTCCCAAGCCACAGCCTTCTACAGGACTTCCTGTCTTCACATCAAATGAGAGGATTAGTGTTGTCACATATAGAAAAGAATTACTCCCAGAACAGTATTTTCCTGGTCAGCTTGAAATTTAGTCTCAAGATATTTAGACCAAAATACATTGAAAATATTTTTGTGCAGTGCTCTGCTGATTAGGATTTTTTTTTTATTCTCTGGAAATTTTGTAAGTGTGGAGGTTTTGTTGTTGGCTTAGTTTTGGTTTGGGTTTTTTTTGTCTTTCTGTTCTGTGCAAAATTACCAGGAATATTAAAGTTTCTTTGGTAAATTCAGTTTCTAAGTCCCACAAGTACTTCTGAACATTCTTTGCCATTGAGATGTTTTCAGAAGATGATAAATTGAAAAGACTTAGTTAAAATAGGAGATGAATATTTGGTAATTTCAGCAGCTCTCAACAAAAGCCCCTGGAATCAAAAAGCCTCTATAACTCAAAAACTCTTATTAGCATGAAGACTGAGAGATTTATATCCAAAATTACCATGAAAACATCAGAACCTCACCTTGAGGTATATAAAATGAACACATATTGTTCTCCCTCTACAAGACTTTCCCATCAAGAGCCCTCCCAGGGAGCACAGCATTTGATCCTCCACCCCAATATACTCAGGCAGCTCCTGCTGCTAACAGGGTCCTGCAATGAACCTGTGGCTTCCTCTGGGCAGGAGTGTCTCCACCTCTGAGAGTTTTCCACAGCTCAGACCTCCTCGAGTTTGGAGCCTGACTTGTGAATTAAACTGCACTTCACAGAGATAATCCATCTGTGACTTCCAGAGAGTAAACACAATACCAACCACTTCAACGAATAAGGAACGAAGTGTTGAGTGATCCAACAGATGACGTGTGTGACAACCATATACCTCTGTAGCCTTGGTCATTTACATTCCTGTAAATGACAGCAAATCTCTCACCTCTGGGCCACATAAAGCCCACAATATCAGAGTTTGCAGATACCTTCCTTCTGCATCATTATGGGATGACACTATGCCACAGACAAAAGTCGGCAAAGCACAAATCCAAAGGCTGGTTTAGCTTTCCACAGAAATAATCATAAAATCGTAGAATGATTTGGGTTGTAGATTTGGGTTGTAAAGGACCTTGAAGACCACATAATTCCAATCTCCAAATCTCTGCTAATGCCCTACTTTGTGACAGCCCTCTAACATTTAGAGTCCTTCTAACAATTATTAGTCCTTTTTGGTATGGAATCATCACATGAAATGCAATCACCGAATAATTATACCTAGGAATAATTTGGCCAACTGGATAAATAATAGATCTTGTTGTACTTTATTAATTTTAAACACATAAGCTTACAATATAATTACCAGCTGCATTTCTGGCTTTACAGCTTTCTGAGGAAGAACAGCAAGGAACCAGTATTTCAGGCTGCAAACCCATGGAGACAGAGCCTGAGGAGACACTATCAAGAAGCAAAAATACAACAGTCACACACACAGAGGCACAACAGAGCTGAGGAAAGATCTTTGATCTTTGGTTCAAGCTGGTCCATGGCCAAGAACATTTTGCTTTTCTAGAGGGGGTGATGAATGTCTTCTCAATTAAAAAAAAAAAAAAAAAAAGATAAAAATCCACCTTCATATCACAGACTTGAAAAAGGCAACACTCCATGCTCATTGCCCCCGCTTTAATCCACACTCTTTGAAAACCCAACACTTGCAGTACTGCAGTTGCTAGCTCATGATGCCATTTACCTTCTCAGCCTGCATTGCACCAGATTAAGGTCTACACCACTTTCTAACACTGAGCCCACACTGAGAGTCAAAGCCAGATCTGATATACAGCAACATCCCTATGTATATGCAGAAAGCCTGAGAGAATTGCCCAAAAGGGGTGAAATACTTGAGTTTCTCTCAAATGATGTTGAATCCCAGACTCTCTTCTCTGGAAGTCCAGTCAACAGCATTTTACAAAAGACTTGTACCTTGACTAATTATTTCCTAATTTTACTTCTAAATAATCACTCTCTTGAGGAAATATGACATTTCTGCTGCCTTCTCCCAAAAGCAAACTTCTCCACATAGCAGAAAGTTCCTCAGGAAAATCATCTTGCTTTATCACCACTTCTGCAGAATCTGGAAGAGAATAGAAGAGCTAAATGAATTCTGCTACATGCCAGAAACATCTTTTACCTCTTCCTGATGCTTTGCTAAGTTTGTTGCTGACCTGAGGCTTTGAATCAGAAAAACTGTAAGGTCACTGAAACACCTGTATAATCTTCATTGCCACTGTTAGCAGTCAGTAGCAAGCTGGACTCTCCAAAACAATGCTTTGCCCTCAGAATCATTAAAAAAATTAAATTATTTTCCCAAATTTTGAAGGATTTCTTTTCCAAGATGCTAAAACAAGTTTTAACTCATAGAGAATGGGGAGAGTGCTTGGCTGAGCAGGATCTGGGCAATATATATTAGTCTGAAGAACTGCATCAAACTGAATGGAAGGAATGGCCACTGGTCAGATTCAGGCTAAGACTTCTCTTTACTTGAGCTTTTATACACTATCTGAAATTATTAAGCATTGCTTAAGATCTTGGAGTAGGTTTGCAAAATCCAGTCATCACTGTCTTTAAGCTGAGCTGAAACTGGGAACACAAAGTCCCAAACTGTATTCACAGATCTGGAATTGTTTTACTCTCGAACATGGAGAGACCATTTAGTTTGGGGTTTAGCACTGGCCTAACTTCATTGTTTCTGAAATCAGTGGGAGCATCATGGACAGCTTTAAAAAGTTCTAGGAGACCTCAGTAAAACATTCAAGGGATAGCTGTACAACCTTCTAAGGCAGATATAAGCTTACTCTGCCAAGGTACAAGCTGACTCTTGGACAAAATAATTCAGCACAGAGTCAGTTTGTGCAGACTCTCAGACGACTTAGCTCAGTTTCAGAAACATGATGAGGAGACCTACAGGGCTTCCACTTTGCTAACAGTACAGTCAGAGCAAGCTTACACTTGTCTGGAAATACTACAGCAACTGTTCCAATACAGTCACACTTGAAAACCCAGGCAGTTGCACCTGCAAACCTGTAAAATTTTATTCTTTCTCCCCAAAACATAGCCATAGTGACAAAAATATAATTCTGATTTGTCATGAAGGCACTGGTGAGCTCACAAGTGATGCAATAAGAGCTCATGAATCAGGTATCAATCCTTTAAAACGCATGCATTTATGCACCACGAGTGTTCCCAGAAATTCTAATACCAATTTCAGTGTGTTTGTGGAACATCCCTGCTTGAGAACTGAGAAGAAAAGAGTCTGTCACAACAGCATTGCAGCCATTTTTTCTCCTCTTTTATTTTTTTTTCCAGTCAATAATTTCACCAGAAGATAAATTATTTTTATCATTAGCAAAGAAACCTAATACAATAGCAAAAGAACAAAACTGGCAGACCAAGTACACTTAAGGCTGAATTTCACTGAAAAGCAACACATTTCCTGGTTCAATAAAAAAAAAAAATGTATATGTATTAGGTATTTAGGTGTAGATGGGCCTAAGTGGGATTAAAAGCAGAGAAAACTTAGTAGACTACTTACATGTTTTTGTGAAAAAATAGTGTGAAAAAATAGTGTGCGAAAAAACAGTGTGTAAATCCATTTTAACATGTTCTTAGTCTGAACTGGGCTTAGATTCTTTCATCAACAATTCAGTCTGAACCCAACACCTACATGTGAGCCCTTGGTTAAGGTCAAATACCTATATTACACTGCCCTTCAAGCAATATTGAATCAGTAAAGTATCTTTTCAGCTACAGTTATATTAGATATAGCTATTGACTTCCTTCTTTTTTATTGCACTATAAAACACGCTGTAGTGAAAATAAAGGTTTACTTTGCAACAGAGAATTCACAGACATCTATTACTGCTGACTTTTCAAATCCTTGGATGTGTGTCTTGCTGTCTGTGTTGATTGAGATATTCTGAAAACCAATTAACTGTCCTTCAACCAGCGTCTGACTGTGTAATTAGAGCAGTGTGTTTCATGTATTTGTGCAGAGTAGATGCTGAAATATTTGTCTGTGGCCCTTTGTGTATAACTAAACTATTAATAAAAGGTTATGCTTCTTTCTTTCCTGTTTTCAGAAAACAGACAGAAAGCTGCCATCCTCACAGAGGCTCCGGGAGTTGGCTGCCTCCTTTTGATTTTAAAGATAATAGTGTCTCATCTTGATTCATCCTGCTTTAACAACTGAAGATCCAAGTGTTCTTTTGCCAAATACTGAGGTAGCTTTGAGACTGATGTAGCATCAGGAACGAGCAATTATATTCACTTTTATAAGCCTCAGGTGGAAGGTTTCACAAAGGACATGCTCTAAGATCCTCAAGCAAATAATCAGTGGCAAAAACAGGTTAAGATTTTTAAATTCCTGAAGTGTTCTACAAAAGAAATCATCTAAGACATTTTAAAGTGTTATTTTTCAGACACCTGAAAGATGTGCAAAGTGCAGAAAGATTCTTTTTACACTCAGTCATCTCAGTTCTGGTTTCCCCATTCCAATACTATAATGCAAACTCCCATGAGACTATCTCTGGTCAAATTAAAAAAAAAACCAAAAAAAACCAAAAAAACAAAAAACAAAAAACCAAAAAAAACCCAAACCTTCCCAATTAGTAAAACTAGCACTATTATCAAGGGGATATACAAGAAAGGAAGATGTTCCAGAGTATTTAGCTTCTGAAAGCTTTCAAACACAGGCAGTTTAGACAAACCCATGTTTTAACTGCAGGCATTTTGCTTGCCTGGGTGCTGCAGATCCAGGCAGCATTGCTGTGAAAATAGACATTTACGATATTAGAGTTCCTAGACCACAAATGGCTTTGACTATCTACCTATCATGAGGGAGCCTGTAGGCTTTTGTGCCACAAAAGCACATATTGATGATTCCTATCAGGGAACCAAGAATCAAATTTGCTTCTCTGCTGAGTTGTATCTGCTGAGGTCTGTCCTCAAAGTACAAGGAACCTCCCAGTACTCCTACTATCTCCTAGGGTTACTGAAGTGCCAGGAACATTTATGCAGAAATCCAAGCCTCATTGCAGAAGACCCCCTAATTACAATGAAGAAAACAGCATGGGAAGTGGGAAACATGAAACAAGCAGGGGCAAGGATAAGACACACAAAGCAGAGCAAGTAACACAGTAACAGCAAATGTCTGCTGTTAGTTCCACAGCCAGATCCCAAGCTTATTTAAATTTTATACCTTTCTTTGAGGATCAGAGGATGTCCAGAGAAATAATTGAAAAGGAAGTGAGGAGGAGAAGATGGAGGAAGGCTTGGAAGAAATTTCAAGCTGGAACCACAAACCCAGAGTGTAGCTACCCCTTTATGATATGGCCAAGCTCATCAGGAACCACAGCAAACACCACTGAGGTTTGCAGCAGTCCCAAAAGATGCAGCAACACAGTTTGGGGAGAGAGGGGGAAGATAAGAGTGGGGCTTTTGAATTAAGAGCTAAAGGAATGCATGGGTCCACATCTCAACTCTTCATTGCAACAACTTGTGATTGAATCAGATAGGTTCAGTGATTTCCCTTTCTGTCCTTCAGACTGTCTGAAATCAGACAAGGACTTCTTTCCATATGTGTGTGTGTGTAAACACAGCAGTTCTTCCAGTACAGCAAACATTAAATAATTTTACCTTGTAACAAGTATGAATTCACATAGTAAACGATCAAAGTTAAACCAGGCAGAGTAAGTCATCCTTCAAATACTATCACTCATCTATTGACGTGGTTGAGACCAGACAGAATCCTTGCCCTGGTGAGAGCCAGGTATGAGAGGTACTCCTACCTGCTGCCAAGAAATTCCTCCATCCTTACAGTGGGCTGTAGATGCAAAACACTTGCCTGCTGGATTGTGCTCCAGAAAGGAAATGTTTGTCTGAAAGGAGAATCAACACTGCAAAACTAGACTGCTACTTGTGTTTTGACAAGGTTTTGAGAATCTCATTGTATGGGGAAATTATAGTCTACTGAAACAAAAACAGTGAGGAGAGAGGAAGAAAAATGCCAAAGATGACATATATTGTGATTCTTCTGCAGGTGAGTTTGCCATTTTAGCCTGTCACAATTTGCATGTACATTTGCATTTTAATTGTTCTGTGAAAACCTTTGCATTGGAACAGATCCAGAAGGAGAACACGTGAAACATGCATCCACACACAGATATAGGTCTTGGATGGATGCCTAATCTTCTCCAATGGGAAGAGCTTGCTGTAGGCGAAGTCTCAAAAATGAAACTATTTCTCCATTCACCTCAGGTGAGTCAAGAGAAGCCTTGTGGTAGGAACTGCAGACAAGCACTCATCTGTTCAGGAAACCAAACAACTTCTATCTATCAAAGATATCTAAACAGGGATTTAGGGGGCCTTATTCTGGTATCCACCTTTAAAAGTACATAATTACATATTTCCAGTTGAACCATAGGAATGCTGAAAGGCCCCAGTGTAGATCGGCAACCTCTCCTGCCAAGCACTGTGTTAACAGGAGAGTCAGGTCTTGCCTCAAACAGTTTACAAGACAAGCAAAGGAAATAATCACCATCTTGTTTTTCTGGCATGAAACTGAGGCCCAAGGCCAAACAGAAGAGCTGACAATTGAAACAAGATTGCTTATTAAAAAGAAATGCCAGGCCAACAACTTAAGGCACTCTCCTTCACTGAACATGAACTCACTGATTATCACCTCAAATTCATGCTCAATTTCCATTCCTCAGCCAAAAAAGCTGCTTTCAATGCAGTTTATGCAGGCGAGTTATCAGAGTTGAGGCTGGAAGTGAAAACCCTGTCTCTCTTCTCTCAATTTCCTCCTAAAGAGCTGGTTCCTTTGCCTCTCTACCAAGAGCCATTCTCCCCGCAGGAAGGGCACCAAAGATACAAACCACTATGATTAAGAAAAGTACTTTAGCAGATGCAGCCTGGTGACAGTGTTCAGTCCACAGCTGTGGCACTTACCATGGGGAGCAGCATCCTGGAGATTAGCTTTGCCTCACGAGCCAGACACAGTGGCAGTAACTCAAGCTGGATCCACTCTGCTCAATAGAAATTACATCTAGTCCGAGAATAGGAGGATTGAGACCCAGGGAACATAATGATTTTTGCCTCACTGAAACACTGTAGACTTGCAGTTTCCTTAGTGGCTATCAATTTAATTGCTGTCAAACACAAAGGGATGCTTTACAAAGTCATAAACAGGTAAGAAACTCTGACTTGCAGCTTCCTAATTCTCACACTGCAAAACAGTTTAAGGTAGGGTGGTGTTTTAATAAAGGAAAAAAGAGGGTAACCTAGTTTATGTATGCTTCCCTATTTACCAGGATGGTCTTCTGCCATAGCAAGAAGGAATTCCTAGGACTTTGCAAGCTTTACTCTGTAACAGAGATCTGTAAAACTTCCACAATTAAGAGAATTAGTCTTAAAAAAAAAACAAAAAAACAAAACAAACAAAAAAATCCACCTAATTTTAAAAAAACAAGTAAGTCAACATGAGGTGGGGTTTGCCTTTTAACTCAGGTCCCTTAGTGGGTGAGAAGCAATCAAACAAATGGTTAAACTTGCAAAACCAAATTGGAGACAGCCTTCACAAAGAGCAGGGTGGGAAGGCCCAGCAGGGAGATAGCTTCATTTGGCTCAGCACTTTTCAGAGCAGTTCGTCTCATCATGCCCTCAGCAAAAGAAGTGGGAGGAATTTTTTTTAAATGCCTGTGGGACCTATTTCTGAGCTTGTATTCTTAACATACTTGAAAAACACTTGAGTCTTTAAAATACTGCCCAGACAGAATGAAAAAGTCAAAATCAAGTAACTATGGACAGAGACAGTACTGCCCCCAATAACAAGTCTCTCACCTTCCTCTAAAAAAAAGAAAGAACAAGGCAGGGGGAGACAAATTTGGAAAAAGTCAATTTTTATAACTCAGAGCTGCATTATCAGACAGAAAGAACTACAGAAATGAAGACACTCAGCATTATCTTGACTCTGCTTCTTTGTGTATCCCTAAATAAGATATCTATTCTTCTTAATTAGCCTCTCCTAATCTGTTACTTGCAGAAAAACTGTCTCTGTGTCAACTGCTTCTCCCTAAACTCCACAGCAGGAGGTAAAGGGTTAAATGATATAGGACACACTTTCCTTTTTTATATGATAACTAAGAGCTGCAATATAATTGCCTGATTGCTCTATTTCATTAAGGCTCCTTTTCCCTTCTACTTCAAAAGGTTAATGCCACTCATATTTCCTTTTTTTATTGTCTGGCTTCACATAATGCCATGGGACAAGACAAAATAAGCAGTTGCCTCAACAAACTATAATTCATCCCAGCAGAACAACGACCGGTCGTAACTCAGTCTATTTTTAAATCCAACAAGTAATGAAAATCACTAAAAATAATACATTTCCTAGAGCCAAGACAATAGGCCTAAAATGTGTAATAATTAGCGCTCTGGCCCAAGTGCTTCAGGCTTTAAACTGTTTTATGACTGCAAGATCTGTTCTTCGCAATCAGCCCAGTCCATTGGTACCTACTTAACATCTTTATTATTAACAAGCTTTTCTTGTACCATCTACATTTAACCACAAGCTGAAAGCACCACATGACTGCAAAAAAATCTGTGCCTCCTTACTTGTTCCCCCTACACTTAGAGGACACTCAGAGGAAGAATAAATTAATTCATTGTCTAAAAAGAGAAAGTCTGGCAAAAAAAAGACAAGGAAATTGTTTTGACATAGTTTGATACATAGCCATATTTATGTGTACCGAATAAAGTAGGCTGTGGGTCAAAAATATATAAAAAGCTTCCACCCAGGCCAGCTGCCTCCCCTCAGAGATATGAAGTGGCAAACAGACACTGATCTCTACTCCTCTCTTTTACATTTTAGCATTCAGTGATCTTCAGCAAGACCCTCTGTGTAAGGGGAAAACAAATACACAAAAAATAACCTGAATGATCCCTGACAGCTTGCCAAAAAACGTCTGCTCCTTCAGCAATGATTTTTCTTAATCTGCATATGCTTTTTAATTTACATATGCTTTTTCCTTTAATTATTACCTCATGCAATGCTCCAATACCTGCCAAATTTTTTGTACCCACAATTTTGCATGTTCAGAAATGATACTTTGATGATTAATGCATCATTTGGAATCAAACATACTCTTAAATAAAATGGACATTTTTCGCAGGGCATTTAAGTGACTCTCAGTGCTATTGCAATTGACTTGGTCTGAAAATCATAGAATCATAGAATCTAAGAATTAGGTTGGAAAGCATCTTTTAAAATCAGTGAATCCAACCTTCAACCCAGCACTCCCAAGTAATCACTAAACCATGTCCCCAAGTGCAACATCCACTCATTTTTAAAATCCCTCCGGGGTAGTGACTCAGCCACTTCCCTGGGCAGCCTATTCCAATGCTTGATAATGCTTTAGATGAAGAAATTTTTCTTAATATCCAATCAAAACCTTCCCTGGTGCAACTTGAGACATTTCCTCTTGTCCTGTCACTTATTACTTGGGAGAAGAGATCAACCCCCATCTGGCTGCAACCTCCTTGCAGGGAGTAGTAAAGAGGGATAAGGGTCCCCCGAGCCTCATTTTCTCCAGGCCAAACAGCCACTCCTCCTAAGACTTGTGTTTCTGAGCCTTCCCCAGCTCTGTTGCTCTTCCCTAGACATACTCCAGCACTCCAAAATATTTCTTGTATTGAGGGACCCAAACCTGGACACAACATTTAAGGCGTGGCCTCAGCAGTGTTGAGTATAGGGGGACAGTCACTGCCCTGGTGCCACTGGCCACACTATGTCTGATACAAGCCAGGCCTTCTTGGCCACCTGGGAACACTCTGGCTCATGTTCAGCTGGTTGATCAGCACTCACAGGTAGGTGCTGGTTTTTTTTACTGCTAGGTAAAAAATACTGATGCTAGTACTGAGCCCTGGGGAACATCACTCGTGGCTGGCTATCAGCCGGACCCAGCACCATTCACCACACTGGCCCCGACCACCCAGCCAGTGAACAGCGCATCTGTCCAAGCCTTGAGCAGCCATGGTGTCCAGGAAAATGTCATGGGAAACAGTCAAAGGCTTTATTAAAGTCCAGGGAGACAACATCCTTTCCCTCACCCAATAAGCAGGTCACCTTGTCATGGAAGGAAAACACACTGATCCAGCAGGACCTGCCTTCATGAACCCATGCAGGCTGGGCTGATCCCCTGCTTGTCCTGCATGTGCTGTGTGATGGCACCTAAGCTTCCACAACCTTTGCTGGCACCAAGGCCAGGCTGACAGGCTTGTCGTTTTCCAGATCTTCCTTCCTGCCCTTCTTGTAAATGGATGCTGCAGGGGAAAACTCCATCCTTCTGGGACCTCCCCGCTTAATCAGGATTGCTGGTAAATGGAGAGCAGCTTGTTGTACTTCCAACAACCTCCTGAACTCTTTCCTCTACACTATGCTGTATTTCCAGGAGACAACTACTAAATTGAAGGCCACCACAAGACCAAGACCCAGTGGTTGTGAAGCTTCTCTCAGCTGCTTAAAGAGTATCTTGTCTGCCTCTTCATCCTGGTTGGGTGATCTATAACAGATTCCTACCATGATATCTGCCTGTTTCTCTGTTTTTTATTCATAAACACTCCACCTTTTCATCGTAATTGTTAAGCTCAGACAGTCAAAACATCCCCAAACAAACAGGGCTCTCCCACTGCATCTTTTTTCTTGCCTGTCCCTTGTGAAGGATTTAGAGCCACCCTCTGCAGAATTACAGCTGTGTTAGTCATCCCAGCATGCTGAGGTCACTTGGCTTGTTCAGCCAAGAGAAGGGGAGACAGGAGAAACCTCATTGTGGTCTGCGGTTTCCCCACCTGACTTCTTCTCTCCGGTGACCAGTGATAGGACCCAAGGGAATGGCCTGAAACTGTGCCAGGGGAGGTTTAGGTTGGCTATGGAACACCAGGGATGTGGTCACAGCACTAAGCCCACCAGCGAAGAAGGGTTTGGATGATGATCTCAGGCTTATGGTATGATTCTGGGGGTGTCCTGTGCAAGGGCTGGAGTAGGACTTGATCCTTCTGGGCCCCTGTCAGGGACAACAAAATCCTCCCTCCCTTGTGGCAAAATGTGAAACTTAGAAGGGCCCAGTGACCATCCTCTATTCCCTTTCCTCTTGGGGCAACACCCAATCCCCCTCCTTCACACAAATCTAATTGTGAGCTCCCAGTCCATTGGGACAACTCACCAATTTTCCATAGGTGTAAATAAGACAAACAACAACTTCCACTTGTGAGCTCCCAGCCCATCGGAACAGCTCACCACACCATTGGCCACTGAAACAGAAAGCCACAGACGAGGTCCCTTGTCCTGAAGTTATCTTCCGAGGTGCTAGAGGGTAGCTACTTCACCCCTGGGAGTGTCACCAACCAAAAAGTGGTGTACTCACCCAGGGGCACTGGTGCACCAAAAGGCTTCACTCCTGGAGAATCCTCGATTCCCGGGACAGCCGCTCCGAGGGGTCCCGAAGGGCCCCACATTGGGGGCCACCTGACGCGGTGCCGGAATTTCCCCAGCCAGCTCCTGGCACCGAACCAAGAGTGGGCTGCTCCTGGAAAGCAGGGCAGCTTAGGGTTTATGCTCTATGGCACTGGCTGTACAGCAGCGAGGGCAGGAGCAAGGACGAGGGAGAGGCCTTCTGTGTGACTTCCAATAGGGGTTTATTCTCTGGAAGGTTCCAGGGACAAAAGACAACAGATCAGGGGTACCATTTATACACAGGGAAGGAGCAAGGGAGGGGACAAATCATGAAACAGCAGGGGAAAGACTGGGGAGGAGCACAGGGCAAGGTCACACAACACATAAACCAGTGGGGAAGCCAAGGGGAGGAGAGTGGGTCACACAAGACATAAACCAGTGGGGAAGACAAGGGGAGGAGAGTGGGTCACACAACACATGGTCCAACGGGGCTTCAAGGAGTAGGGGCATTCCAAAGGGGGCCGTCCAGGCAGGGGGTGGCACAAGGGAGGATTGACGAGTTAATGGGAGGGGGAACAGAGAAAATTCGGGAACATGGGGCAGGTATCAGGGTAGATTGGCTGCCAGGGTAGGAGGGCACAACTGGGACTAAACTATTAACATAGGAGGGGGTACAACTTAACAATACAGAGGGTAATTGAATCAAATATAATGAACAAAAATGCACAGCAACAGGCCCCTTCTGACTCAGGATATGCTATGGTTCTAAAATTCTATGTTTCTATGATGGCAGCTGTGTAACAATTTTCCAGCTATGCAATGGCTTCCAGCTCCTCCTGTTTGTTGCCCACGCTGTGTGCATAGGTGTAGATGCACTTTAGTTGGGCTGTTGATCCCACCACTTTTTGGAGTGGAGAAGCCCTAATTCCTACCTGACTATTCCCGGGTGCTTCTGTGATTTTTAACATACCAATAAACCTTTTATCTTTGCTGCTATATGGGTTTCCATCCCTTACCACCACTGAGACAGCAGGCTGAAGGACCATGCTAGCACACTGTTCCTCAAATATTGGTATAGTGCCTCCATGCTTAATCTTGTTTTTTTCCCTTCTCCCCTTCAAATCTAGTTTTAACTTTTGACCACCCCTGTTCTCTCCTGTGCAAAAATCCTCAATGCAGGTGTACCCCATTGGTTGCCAGCAAGCCTGGTGTTGTCTAAACCAGCTCACAATCAAAAAAAATGCAAATTTTGCTAGTCAAACCAGGCTTGGAGGCAAGTATTGATCTCCAGGGTCTTCCTCTTCCCTCCCTCACCCTTTCCTGCAACTGGAAGGATAGAGGAGAATGCTACTTGTGCTTCTGATCCTTAATCCAGTCCTCCCAAGGCAATGAAGTCTCTCTTGACTGACCTCAGACTTCTTGATGCTACTTCATTGCATACTTAAAAAGAAGAGTATTAGTCAATAATTTGAGGGCTGTATCAGGGCAGGACTATTGCTGCTTCTCTTCATATCTTAACCCAGGTTCCAGGGGGTTTCACTTTCCTAAGAAGTGGATCCAGTTTGCATACTGGGCATTCTGCTCCCTTGAGAAGGGAGTCTCCTATGAAAATGACCTATCATTTTTCTTTATGGAATCCATTTTGATCAGGGGTGTGTGCCAAATTAACCTTGGCAATAAATCCATGCTAGATGAACTATCTCTTTTGTGTGGTCCCACAGACCACTTCATGCTAACTATTGCTTTGTTAACCAAACAGAATGAATTCTCTTCAAACTTCATAGGCTGAGTTAGCTAAGGAGAGAAAGCATTGAAAATGCCTGACACAGACTTAAAACCCAGCTCACTAACCTGCTTTGTCACTCTAACCTGGCTATTCTTTATAGTCCAGGACAGCTGAAAGTCCCCATCCCAAGCACCTCTGTACTCAAAATTGTACCCAAACAGAGGAAAAGATCCCTGCCCCAGACTAGAAATCTTAAGCAGGAATTTAAGTGCATTGAAAAAACCCACACTCTTTCATACATAAGGGTTACCTTTGCCTGTCAGAATCTGTCTGAAGGCTGGTGACAGGAGTGCCTTTATGCATGCAAAACACCTGCTGAGGTGGAGCCTTGTGTGTGTGAGAGCATTAACACCAAGTCCATTTAGAGAATAACTTCAATAAAGAAAAATAAGAGCAGGGCAGAAATCAATGCTGTTCTCTTTCAGTGTGTCATGCCAACAACATTCATTTCAGCCCACTGGTTTGAGCCTCCTATCACACACACTTCCATCAGTCTTACATGTGGCATGGACACCACCATTGCTGCAACACCATGACAGCACTTCACACTGGCCAGCTTTAATCCTCACTTCCCTCACTCCCCAGTGTGGAGGCAAAATACAAATATTGCTCCCTCAAAATGCAGCTGCTGGCATGCTCAGGCAGACCAAAGCAAGGCCCAAAGAGCTCAAAGTCTCTTAAGTTCTGGGCTCCCGAATATTAGCACAATGAGCGGCAAAAATCTTAATCTTTATGAGAATCTGGGCTTGCACCACTCACCCAAAGTATTTCCTCAGCAGGTCTGGACATTGAACCTGTCTCTGCTGAGCCCCAGCCAGCCCTCCAGCTACAACCCAGACACATACTTTGAAGCTTTCATTTGTACAGAGGTGTCTATGCATCTTAGGAGCAATTTGTATCCAGATTATTACAAAACATCCCCAAAGCTTCATACAAATGAATTAAACATTCTTCCTTATCTGTGCTCGACTGCAGCTATTGGGCTTTAATGTCCTATCTTTAGGCACCAGTTGAATTCACAACCCTTTTTGACATACTGTCACAAAACCCTGACATTAAGGCTTTAGCCATGTTTGGACCCCCCAACCACTACATTGGAACTTCGTCATGTCAACCCTTAGAGGCCACTGAGGAAACCTGCAAGTCCAGAGACTGCTGGCTGAGGAAGCCTGCAAGTAAAACTGAGACAAGATATTCCCTTCTCCTCACAGCATGTTTTCTGCTACATCTATGTGAGCTGAAAAACGTGAGGAATCAGCTCATGCCAACTTCAGCTCTCCTACTCTTTATCTCTTTGCACCTGCACCCTGTTTTTCCTCAGAACCAGCTGTGGAAATAAGTGATCAAGCTTGATTCCTAAAGAAACAGATTAGAGAAGATGTGGGGTCTCCCTCACTGAAGATATGCAAGAACAACCTGGACACAATCCTATGCCATGTGCTGCTTGAGCAGAGAGGTTAGACCAGATGATCCCACCAGTAGTCCTCTCCAACCTTTCCCTTCTGTGATCCTGGGATTCTGTAAACCACCTGCTGTTCTGGGAAGTACAACATGAGTGTCCTTTCTGCAGTTTCACTGGTACAATAGAGAGAACAGCCCAGGGGCTCTGGTAGGGTAAGGATTGCCTTCAGAGGGAAAACAAGTATGCCCCCAGAGTGCAGTAAAGAGCCCTGGAGACGACTTCATTGAATAGTGTGATAAAAAGAATACAAGGAGGAGAGTGCGAAGAGCTGAGTAGTTGGTCCTTACCTTGATTACCTTGAACACTCAACAAGGTAGGTCCTGGGAAAGAAATAGTTAGAGGCTGTTACTCACCTGAAGTGAATGAACTGAAACTACTTAAAGAATTCAAGAGGCTGTTAACCCAAAATGACATTGAAAGTGTTCCTCTCTTCCCAAAATTCACCTACAGAAATTTGACAATTCTTGGTCTATCTGCGTATAAGCTTTCTTGAAAAAGAAAGATTGGTAATAAATATTGCTTGTGGACACTGAATTTGTATTTCAACAAGTGTAGCATCAAGTAATTGAATATCCAGGTCTTCTGCTTGAGCTGGACCTTTGGGATTGACACAGGAGCCTTGCTGGTTTATGACTTGTAGGTTGAAATTAAAAATGACAAGATAATAGTCTATATTTTTTCCAGATGTAAGCAGGGCTACTCAAGCACACAGTAAAAGGGTTTTTGCCATTTAGATCAGATTTACAGTCATTAAGACTTCATGCTTTGTGTTCTTCCTACAGCAAACCTCATCTTTAAGGATATTTGAACCAGTGAGTGCCAAGCCAATGATTTCCTCTGTGTGGAGCTGCATAAACAAGATATATGGAATGATGAGACAGAGTTTGGGTATCTTGAGACTGTCTGAGTACTGCTATTTGATTGTTTTTAATCTTTCAAGCTTTTAGGTTTGTCCACTGACAAACAGTTGCCTTTCAATATTTTTGGCTTTTAGATCAAAAATGTCAAGTAAACATCTTTTTTGATAGAATACATTTAGAGATGACCATAGATTGTTCTGCTTTTTCATTATTTGTGTTTGATGATCTGCAACCTTAAGAAAATAATCCTCTCCACACTTGAATCTCAGAACTGGTTTTTCTCTCGTTTACAGTTTGGTTAAATAGTTAACTGAGCACTGAAAAAGAAAAGACAAAGAACAAGGTGGAAAGGGAAAAAGAAGCAGTAATCACTACTCTTCCTTTCTGACATTCCATAACTATTATTTCAACAGCAATGAAAAATAAAAATGATGCAATTTTTAAAAAATCTGTCCAGGAAGCTGGAAAACAAAACTTACTTCCTGTGTGACCTTGGCCAGTTTTCTGGGGCCATGTTCAGGCCATGCACCAGAAGGCCCTAAAATTAAGCATCATGAACCTATGACATCCAAGCAGTACAAGCCACCTGTTGTGTACCAAAGAAGGGAAGAATCAGTCACGTCACCTGGGTTAGGCAGCTGGAGCCACAATGGGGAGCAATGGGGCAGTGCATCAACTTTGGGCACTGTGATTTCTCCTGGCAGCCCTGTGCAGGAGCTGAGGTGTAGCAATGACAATGTGACACCTTCTTGCCTTCAACACAGACAACTATCTCACTTAAGTATTATAAAAATTAACGTTCTGGTGGTTTGGTGACTGGGTGCCAGTGACAAAGGTCAGGTAAACACTTGGGCTGTAAGCTGAGGCAGTATCTTTCACTAGACCAACCGCAAGAGATAAGGAAGGACCTGTACAGATAGCCAGCCACGGGACCATAAAGATCCCAGTGCCTCCCATACTGAGTTTGTTTTCATGCTCAGGAGTGGAATTGCAGCGACTAGTGGATGGTGAAGAAGTGGCAAATAAAAGAAAATGTACGTTTTGCCACATGTTATCCATCTTGAGGCTCCTACTTCTTGTAAAAACAATCTAAAATCTAAATTTGAGCTAAATTTCTCAAGGGAAGGGAGCATCTATTCATCTCAGTCCTGCCAGTGAGATGCCAACACCTGTAACGGATGCCCGGAACAGTGCAAAGGCATTCCAGATACTCCAGCCAACACACTGGCTTTATCTGGGGCCCAGCTCAGATGCCTGTACAGGAACACACGTAGTATGGGGAGCAAACAAGAGGAACTAGAGATTTGCACATGCCTGGGTGGATATGATATCACTGGGATCATGGAGACAAGGTGGCATGGCTCCAATGACTGGAGCACTGCAATGGAAAAGTTTTAGGGAAGATAGGTAGGGACATGAGGAGAGGGTGTAGCCCTTTACATCAATGACCAGCTGGAGAGTATGAAACTCTGCTTGGGGAAGGACAAAAAACCAACCAAGAGCTTGTGGGTCAAGGTAAAGGGAGGGCAGGTATAGAAGATGTCATAGTGGGGGTCTGGTACAAGCCACCCAATCAGGAGGATGGTGTAGATGAAATCCTCTGTAGGCAGTTAGGAGCAGCCTCACACCTGCAAACCCTGGTCTTTACTGGGGATTTCAGTCATGGGGATATTTGTTGGAGGGACAACATGGCAGGGCATGAGCAATCTTCAAGGTTCTTGAATCTGTCAATGACAACTTCCTTACACAAGTGATTGATGAGCCAACAAGTGATGGTGTCATGCTGGAACTTCTGCTCACCAACAGGGAGCATCTGATAGGGAATGTAGTGTTCCAAGGCAGCCTTGCCTGCAGTGACCAGAATGAGTTGCTGGAGTTCGAGGTCCTCAGGACAGTGAGCAAGCAGTGAGCTCACTGCCCTGGACCTCAGGAGGGCAGACTTTGGCCTCTACACAGACAAACTCAGTTGAGCCCCATAGGATATAGCCCTGGAGGGCACAGGGGCCCAAGAATGGGCAGATATTCAAGGATTATCCCATCCTACCTCAGGCATGATACATCTCGACAAGGAAGATATCTGGCAAAATCTCCATGGATGGATAAGGAGCTGCTGAGCAATTTCAGACAAAAAAAAAAGCTTTCAGAAGGCAGAAAAGATGACAGGTGACATGGGAGGATTACAGGGAAATTGTACAAGAAGTTAGAGATAAGGTCAGGGAAACCAATGCCCAGTTAGAACTGAGTCTGGCCTCCATAGAGGCCTCCATGTTTTGCAAAGAAAAGCAAAGCTAGGGATAATGTGGGTCTTCTCCAGAGGGAAATGGGAGACCTGGCTACACTGGACAAAGAGAAGGTTGAGGTTCTCAGTGACTCCTATGCCTCAGTCTTCAAATGCCCATGGGAAATGCAAATGCAGGGACTGGGAGAATGAAGACCCTAAGCCCACTACTGGAGAGGATCAGGTTTAAGATTTGGGAATCTGAATCTGTCCACAGGTTCATTGGACCTGATAGAGAGTCCTGAGGGAGATAGCAGATGAGGTTTCCAGCTGAAAAAAGTCCCTTCCAAACCTTAACATTCTATTATTCTGTGATTCTATGACTCTAATTGTCAAAAATTTGTTAAAAATTTCAATAGAAATTAGCCTTGTCACCTTGTACAGTTAAAAAGGTCGTCTTTACTTTAAGCTTTCCTGTTTGAAGTGTTAACCTCAGCAGCTCTAGAAAAGGCAACAAGCAATGAGTCTTCTCCATTAGGTCCAAGTCCAGAACCCTCTGGAGAGCTCACCACATGGAGCTGGATCATATTGTTTGTTAGCTGGATCATTTGGTTATTAGCTTTTGCTCACACTTTAGTCCTAGGCTGCTTTTTAGGTGTGTGCAGCAGCAGTAAAGAGTCCCATTGTGCTCTAAATCAACACTGTGATACATATAAATGTTACTTTTGGTGATGTAGAGCCAGATTATCCACATAATATTCAGATTTCTCCCAAGCCCTTTACCTTCCTCTCCAAATCACGTGTCAGAAAAGAGCTGCTCAGCTAGCTTTCCTAGCATGGCCACTGAAGACCATCAGCATATCTAGGATAAAATCCACCCACCGACTGCAGAGGTTTGCTTCAATTTGTCCATTGTGACCCTTTCGCACAAAAGCTGTAATAACCAATTCTGCCTCCTTGAAAATGTAATAGTGGCTGGTGTATCCAGTGGAAACATTAGCCAGAAACAGCTGCAGGGGGGCATTAACCCATTCTTCTCAGACCCAGCCATGATGGCTGGTACCTGCAAGCTCCATGTCACACAGTGGGGAGCAGCTGCATTCCCCCTTTAGCCTCACCATTCTTGTCCTGACCCTGTGCTGCTGAGCATCTGTCTGCAGGCATTTTACTCCTCATGATTTTTCTGTGATAGCAGTTTTCCTTTACGCTCTCATCTGAAATGCTGTACCTCTCTCAGGGTCAAAATTATGTCAGCATCATGCAGGATTTTGTCTGGCTGGAAAGCCTGAGTTGCCCAACATCAATTAAACAGTTGTGCCAGGCACTGTAACAGGAAACAAGTCCTTGCCCTGATGAGGAGTCTGTTTGAATGCACAAGATAGGCAAAGGGATACATGCAACAAGGTAAAATCAACCTTCCCAGATACTACAGCAAGGCAACAGCCAAGCCAGCAGCAGAGCCAGTGTCCTTAGACTAACACCTGACCGCTGGACCAGCCAACAATAGTTCATAACCTAACATGGTGAAGCTGCTTTGGATCCCAAATAAGTCCTGTAAGAAGGACTTGACAAGCACTGCAGAATACCAACAGAAGACATTTTTATGGAGGTATTTGTTTACTTTAATTGAGCAAACAGTTTAATTAGATTTTTCTCACACGCCAGATAAACAGCACTTCGCTCCATCCTCTTCTGTATCTTGTGAATGATTCTTAGATGTGGTTTCCCCAAAGTCATTCCTTAAATTGGAATGATTAAACACAGCCAGTGTATTTTTGCTCATAGTAAATGTCAAACTAAAGGCAAAAATAAAATTAAAATTATAATGTCATTTTGTGCTGGCCGCAAATTCAACCAGTTGGAATAATCTCAACGCCCATGAATATGACCATTTTTCTCTTCAGGCAGTCAAGGCAGATGTCTTCCTCTGCTTTCTTTGTAAGCATAGAGGCAGAGGAACCTTGACAGTGCTGTACACCATGGCTCCTAAAACTACAACCTCTTCCATCGTGAGTCGTGGAGCACAGTGCTGTAAGTCCCTCGGGATATACCACTGATCAGAAAGATCAAATTGTACATAGCAGAACAAAATGAAAGAGATGTAATTCACTTCAAGCACAGCGTTGGCTCCCTGCACTTCCTCCCTTTGTGCCTCATTGAGCCTTAGGGAGAAAGGAATGAGGAAGCAAGTAGAGCAATTGCTGAGATAAAAGCAACGAGGCCAAAAATCAGGGAAAGATTCAGACCTACGGAGATGCCAGGCTTTTTCCCTTCATTGAACCAGGCCCTTCAGGATCACTTAGGACAACAAGTAATCCCTGTTTGCAGTTGCCACTTCACAGCACTGAAAGGGAGAGGGGGACAGTCACTGTTTTCTCTGAGATGCATTCAGCCCTACATGGCAATATCAGATGCTGTGTGTGAGCAGTGAGACTGGGACAGCAGTGCAGATGAACAAGAGGAAATCTCCCTCATGGGGCAGCTTGGGCACCCAGGAGTTTAATTTTCCTTCTTTACCTACAGGAATCAAGGAAGAACATGCAGCCCTTCACTAATCACTCCTTTCCCCCTTTCACATGGATTTGGATGCAGTCTTCTGGCAGTAATGCAAGTTAAGCAGCAACTCTCCAATGAACCAGAATCTGTGGAAAAGGCTATGTTTGGTGTCAGATTTTCTGGAATCTAGTTTTTGATATTTCCTCTAACCCAAAAATTTAATGACAAATTACTTCTTTTACGTCAGCCTCATGTTTGGTGGTGCTAGCTGGCTGTGCACGGCAGAGAGTTTCTTATTGTCTTGCCAGTACAAATTGACTCCCAGTCTGGCATTAAGAAAGTTGGGCTGAGGTTTTTAGCCATCAGATCAGTTCTCAGAAACTGGATATGGCAGCAGTTTGCAAGCAGTGTATGTAAAATCCTTGAGAAAAAACATTTTTATGAATGGTTAACTTGCAAGATTCAGAGAAGAACTTCTCTATTTCTTCTCTAATTCTTATGTTATAATAACACTGTAAGATGATAAATAACCTGCAATAGTTGTTTGGGGCTGTTTATCACATTTAGAGGGGGGTGGGAGCAGGGCTGGGCAAAATAATATCTCAACAAAAATGTGCACAGTAATCCTGACTTAGTTCTTCTCCAAAGTTACTGTCATTTTAGCTGCTCCAAGATGTATTCCAAGATATATGTATGCTTTTAATCTTTAGTAAAGATTATGGAGAGTTAAAATGGGGAACCAAAATGCAGCACAGATGGTCTGGGACATGAACCCTATTTTTATGTTTCCTGGATCTGATACTTAGTGTGGGCTGAAACTAAAAAGAATAGTGCTGGAATAATCACCTACAAAAGAGACCTGACAATGAATTTGTATACCTGGAAGTTTGTTTGAGATTTGATTTCACAAATATATCACTTGGTATAAGGACAGCTCTTCCACTTAAAGCCTTTCTATCAGATACTTGGCCCATCATAGCTGCAACCATCATTTCTATTGCAAAAAGAGAGGTGGCTCTGATCATTAGAACATTTCACACTTGGCATGCTGAGCAGGGTTTTTAGCTAGCAAAAGTCACACTTTTCTTTGTAACTCTTTCAAATATGTGTTCTTTTATTTTAAACAAATTTATTCTTCCTATCAGCTCCTTGATATTCAGAGACAGTTTAAGGCAGGACACTTCAAGACAGGTCAAAATCTGAACTTTTCTGGTGACATTTAAATCTTAACTATAAAATTATTTCCATTTTTCAGATGCTCTCAGCAATTCAACTCACATTCAACTCATATTTCTCTCAGTACCTACTATATCATTGCTTTATTTAAAATACAAATGGTTCCCCATGTTACAAATCAGGAGCCCAGCAACATACCTTGTTTCACTGATGAAATGAGAAATTTTTGACACCAACACTGACTGACAGCTGGCACACAGTAACCTATCATGGAAGCTGCAGATCTCAGTCCAAAATGCATGTGTGTGTAGCCATCATCTTGTGCCAGTAAAACAAGTCAGTTTTACTCCTTGGGAAAACACAGAGTCCATACAGTACCCCTTATCCTTCAGGCATAATTGTCAGCATCTTCCTCTCCTGAAAATTCTCATCACTGTATCATTTAAGCACCAGGAACAACATCAGTGCTAGGGAGTAATGGAGCTACACACAAAATAAGGCACATTGCTTAAAAAAATATTGAATAGTCATCCACCTCAAAGGTTTCAAAATTGTTTATTTCAATGAAATAAAGGTCCCTTTCTTTGAAGACGGTCTAATGAAGACTTCAGCTCAATATGCAGCTACAGGAAAAAAAAAAAAAGGATTAAAAGAAACATTGACTAGACATTGCAAGCTTGTGGAATAGCATAAAGAGTACTGGAAGACACACAATGCATAATAAACCAATTGCATTCCTGGAACAGGGTATGCAGCATTTGTTACAGCACTTCAAAAGAGAACTCTGGAATTGTAGGGATCAAAGAAGGATAACAAAATACAGATTTGATAAAGACAGGGATTGCTTATCTTTAGGAGGGTAAATCAGAGGAGGACACAAGAAAAGCACAAAGTAATGAATAGTCTGCAAAAAGTAGACAAAGAATTTCAGCTTTTTACCAAGGCTACGTTTATGCTAGAACAGTTCAGAAAGGTGGTCCAATATCTGCTGCAGCCCTAAAATGAGCTGTGGCCCTCTACTTCATATGCTTTTGGCCTATGAATATGCATAGATATCCATGTAGCTCAGAGATTAAAGAGAACTCAAGACCAGAACTTATTCTTTCATGAATAAGAGCATTCAAATGACAAAAAAGCAGGACAAAATTAATCTGGAATTATATCGCAACCTCTGCTCCAAGCGTCAGGCCAAGCTCTATTTGTGAGGCACCAGGATGAAAATTAAATGCTTCAAGATTATTCTATGCCCTGTACCATTGTTAGATACCACAAGCATTTTTCATTAGTTAGAGATCACGTACATTTCCATTTCTCATTAAAAAAGGCAGAACTGCAAGGTGCAGCCCACGGCCACTGAGGTGTGTGTGGCTCCCCTCCTTGCTCAAGAGCATCCTTCCTCAGAGCTGGGCATTCCACCACACAGGTGAGCGTGTGTTCCCCTTCCTAGGAACTGATTTCATGGCTCAAAAAAATCCCATCACCTCTCAGTGGGGAAAAGCCTCTTCCAGTTTCCCATTTTATTGGACAGAAAGGAGAAGTTCCTTAGGAGCCAATGCAGAGCAAAAACCCAGATCCAGAGCTTTGAATTGTTCCCTGGAGGTGGTTCTTCTAACTCCAGAGGCATCTTAAGGAGATTTACCTGGGAAGCTGGATGCTCCAAGGGTGGTGAGACTCCACTTAATCTCTGTACATGACAGCCATGCCCATGGTAAATATTTCTTTAATAACTTTCTTAAAACCTTCATAACAAGTTCTAGTTACCTTTGTACCTGAAATTGGGAATTTCAATCTGTAATTTGATAACAACTTTAAAAGCAGTACAATAAAGCTTTTACTTCAAAAAAGAAGTCTGGGCAATGATTAACAGGATTAATCCCACCAACATAAAACTAAACAGCAGCATGCTGTAAAGACCTGTAGATGAATCCTCTTGAACAGAAATAAATAAACTGAAAATAAACTTCCATGATTTAATTCTTCCCTTTTTCACAAATATATAATACAGAAGTAACTCAAAACAAGCCTGCAGAATAATTCAGGAGTTGAACAACCAGAGATCAAACCACAGACCACAACAATGTATGCAGAGTTAAACAATGTAACCAGAAGTAACATAATGACAGTCACAAAACCAAAAATGGACAAGTGATGGATAAATCTTTTGCATATATTTTTAGAGAGGAAATACTAATGGAGCAGAGGAATACCTCTTACAGAACTGCAGATTTCTGTCTCCCCACAAAAGACTTTATGGATTCATATGTGTTTAATGGATTTCCCCCATAACATGTACATTCATTTATTCTTTCTCTATTAAAAATCTCCAATAAACAATATCCCCTGAGCTGATGAGAACAACTTAAAAGAAGCATATTGTCACAGATGACAATGAGACAGAATTGATCTAGACATATTTATTCCCAGGTTTAGCAAGAAATTCACAATTACTGCAAAAAGAAAGGAGAGAAAAATTACTTTTGCTTGGGGCAGTTAATGGCTGCTGCACTATCCCTTGCCTCTTAATCACTTGCTGCAGTGAAGCAACAATCAATACAGTGTAAAAGAGATCACAAGAGGACCTGAACGAGGTGTCACTAAAATCAGTGGTAGGAAGAAAAGCCTTCCCCAGGGGAAGCTCTCTGAGAGCCAGAGTACAGGACCTGCAGCTCAAGAGCTGAGACCAAGGTGACATTGAGCCCCAGTTGTACTCTCCACTTCAGACTGCTTCAGAGGACTGAGATTTATCCTCAGGAAATGCATCCCAGCCAGGACAAGATCCCCAGGCCACTGCAGTAGCACGATTCTGCAAGTCTTGCTTCAGCCTTGCCCCACTGCACCAGACCCCATAGAGAGCACTCAGAGGACAACAGTGGAATGTTCTATCATGCTTCCCTGGTGCTTCCAGAGAAAGGAAGAAAAAGGACCAAAGCTGAGGCATCTGAGACTCTGTGCTGCTGGGTCTCAGGCCCAGAACAGCAGAGGTGGTGAAGACAGAGGCTTCACACTCTTCTGGTAAAGAGTTACAGGATGGAAGAGAGCTGATCCAGGACCACAGCATAACTCCAGAGGACCTTCAGTCATTATTGCTTTCCCATGGGATCTCTATAAAACCTAGTCACGATCATTTTGTACCTGTGCCTCATTTCTACAGAAAGCATACTACCGTATCACTGACTTCAGAGTGGAGGGACGGGAGAGGGGATGACCAGTAACAGTCCTGAACCAAGAACTCCTAGGATTATAAAATTACAAGAATCTCAGGTCCCACGAAAATTTCAGGTCAGACACACTTGAAATTTTGTCTTTATTATTTTATTGAAAATAAAATGTTTTTTTAAAAAGGAAGATTTTTTTTTCCTAAAATTGTGTCATTAGACAAAACTAAAGTATGTACTCTGGCTTCTCTCCAGGTCTGATTACAAACCTGGATTTGCAATATAATTTAAAAATGAAATAATTACAAGGCTTAGACATGAAGAAAGGATTTTTAATGTTCCACGCCCAGCTTTGCTCCTGATCCGTCAGTGACCTCAGGCAACAAACCAAAACCGGCTTACACTCCAGCGAAGTTTCACATCTGGAGGCATCAAGTCAGTAGGAGTGTTCTTGTAAAGTCAGACTAAAGGTCCATCTCATCCAATGTTGTGCTTGCAAGCATGGTTGGATGCCCAGGTGAAAGATGTAAGAACCCAGCAAGAATGTAAATTACATTTTGTTCTATACAGCTCAGTCTCTGCCTGCCTATGGTTCATGAACTTGCTCAGCAATGGAAATACCTTTGCATGCAATAACCCTCCGTTCATCTTTCTGTCATAAATGTAGCTAATGATTTTTTAAGCTTATGTAAACATTTGGGTCCCACAACCTCTTCTACTATCAGGCTTTTTAGGTGCTGCTAAAACAGAAGCAAGTTCATAGTTTTGATTACCCACATTGTCCAGTCTCTGCCTACTTTCCCATTCTAGTCTATGGTTTTAGTGACTGCAATATCAAAAATGCATTTTGTCCTCATGAAGCTACCTACACCACACAGAATGTTTTATTCTCTATTTCCCTCCTAAATATTTATAATATACATCTTCAGTTTCTAGTCAACATTGAGATGACTTTTTCATAGAGTTCTTGGGGTTTTTTTCTCCCAAGTTCTCAGTTATAATCCAAGATTTCATTCCTGATCCGCAATGTCTACTCCACAGCCTGTTCTTCATAAGTTTTTCTCCATATGTGTTACTTTATATTTGTTCTTTATTGTTTAGTATCATGGGAATTTCCCTAAATTCTTTATAAGGTGTTTTGATTTTACAACTTTTTATAGTTTAGTATCACGAGCAAACTTTGTCATCTTACTATTTACATCCTTTCCTAAACCAGCTATGAAGATGCTGAACTGTGCATGCTGACTGAGAATGTCTATGGGACACCAGTGGGGTTTTCCACCATTGACAAAACTGACAGCTTAATCCTCCCTTTTTTCCTGTGCCTTTTAACCATTCTTTCATCTATGCAAGAACCTTTCCTTTTATCCTCTTGCAGCTCAGTTTCTTTAAATGTCTTTGATGAGAAACCTTGTCAAGGGCCTTCTAGAAAGCCAAGTATTGCCTGGATCTCCCTTGTCTGTGTGGTTATTGACTCCTTCAAAGGATAGATTTATGATTCTCAACTCTATAAAAGCCACAGGGACTCTTCCTCAATATATCATATTTACCCACATGCCTGCTAATGTTACACCTTATTATAGTTTCTATCATCTTACCTAGTGTGGATGTTTGCTTTAATGGCCTGTAGTTTCCCGGGTTTTCCCTTACTCTTCCACTTTCCATTCCCCTGACACCACAATAGTTTTATGCTCAAGGTTCAGCTAATAACCAGTCACAAGATGTCAGACAGAGTCACAGAATCACAGAGTATCTCTGCTTGGAAGGGATCCATAAAGATCATCAAGTTCAACTCCCTGCTCTCTGTAGTACTTAGAGACAGCAGATATATCTGGCCCACTTATTTCAGGTACTGAAAGCTTGGGAAAATCTTTAAAACCTGAAAATTCTATTGAGACTAAGGAATAAAGTTATTCCTTGCATTCAACTCATTTTATTTCACCCACCTCAGTAAGACAAAGACCAAGCCATTTTATGGGAAAATCAAAACATCATGGGAAAGAAACATCCTCTTCTGAGGAGAAAAATTCTCATTGATTAATGCAAACCCATTTTTTTAATGTGCTGAGCTCAAGCAAGAGACTGCAAGCTGGAGCAGCAAGAGCATGGCAGGCTCCTCTTGCTGTCATGGGGTCAATGACATACAGAGAAGGTGCAGATGTTGGAGGGAGGGTAATAATTTCTTAAAATTACTACAGGACTCTTTTCCAGAAACCATCCTTCAGGTGGCCTCAGCACTGAAAAAAAATCAGTGTTTCCTAGTTTGCTGCTCAAAGAAAGATTTGGTGCCAGACCTAATAGTACATAAACTGCACAGTATGACCAGGGAAATGTTGTCATTGTATTGCCTGTACTGCTCTTCCTAGAAATGTAACAGCACCTGCAGGAGTGTAAAGTCTGGCAGGTTTGGGAAAAGCAGGAGAAAAAAACATCTATATGATGAACTCCATTCCCTGTGATTGTCCCTGGATTTGAAAGGGATGACAGTGCTCTATCTACACCATCAAGGCAGAAAAGACATTTCACTCCACTTCTGCTCTGAGGTGATTTGTATGTACTATTCACTGTGCTATTGCTGTTTACTTTTATTAAAATGCCACTGGATGGATACCCAGGGAAAGAAGCAGTTACAGTAACAGCTTTGCCTTCCAGCAGCATTTTGGCATCATTTATAAACCATCAAAGCTCAACATAAACTAGCTATTTTTACACTTGATTTTCAGTCTCTCCACACACTGCAGGAACAGAATAGTTACTACAACTCTACAAGCTGAGACCAGTAAAGCAAATAGATCAACAGAAAGTAAAATGGTTTTTTCATAACAATGGTTTTTGGGTTTCTTCACAATGAAATACCAGCCTGCAAATTTTCAGACAAGTTCTGATCTTCAGAAAAAAATGGAGTGCAGTTATTTCCAAATGTGATTCACAGAACAATTGAGAATTATGAAAACTATTTTGTAAATGGATCTGCTTACAAATAAAGATGAGAACTACAAATTCAATGCCAGCTCACTCTATTGAAAATTAGACTGGGAGTGTATGTCTACAAGGCTGTTTCCTAGTGTGTTTAATGCATTTTGCTGCTTTCTGTTAAGACAGATAGCATACTAAACAGATCTGAGGCGTTCTTCACTGCAGCTCTGGAGCATTCTTTTTAATGGAGGGTATAATCTCATTACAAGCTCTGGTAATCATCTAGATTACAATCTTAATTGCCAAAGTAGGTAAAATAGATAAAACATATTTCATCTGTCCCCTCCACCTCCTTTTTTTTTTCCTTCAAGGTTCAGCAAATGAAGACTGGAATTTTTTTTCTCTTTCATGAGCTTTTAAGCACCAGAAAGGTTTCTTTGTCTTTGTTATCCTCTACACAGATCCTCTGTGAGATTACATTCCAAATTTCAAATTTATGATTATAAAGCCAGGTTCCTGCGACAATCTTCCATCAGGCACTGAGAGCTCTCAGCATCTCACAGGAGGAGTTCAACACCTTGTAGGATTCACTTCTCATTACCCTGAGTCCTGGAGCACACCTCTTGGTGGTTCAAAAGGTACAGTCTCCTGTATAGAAATCTCATTAACTCCACCATCCCCCTAAGCCTGTAGTAACCTACACCACAGGCTGTCCACATTTGCAAATAGCTGTATAAACACCCCTAAATCAGCCTCAAATTACTCTGGGAAGGAACATGATGTCTTCTTGCTAAACTTAGTTTATATATGAGTAAATGAAGGCAATGAGATGAGAGATGAGAGAGCCTTAATGTGAAGGGGGAAGGAAAACCTGGTGTCCTGGCAGTTTGCTGCTGCCATAACCCTGCCCATGTCCTTGAGAGGTCATGCATTTACACAAGGTCTTTATCTCAGCACAGCTGAGCTTCCAACTGTGACCAGTTCTGAAGCTGTGCCACATCGGCACTGAAATAAAGTGTTCACTCAGAAAGAGGAGCTGCTGAGAAAATACAGGTTCACAAGCCTATCAAACAGCAGGGAGGGTCTCTCTCCAGCCAAGCACTGCAGTTCTGCACAGTTTCTTCAAGACAGTTCTTCCAAGCAGCTCAAATCCCAGAGCAAATGGTGCCACTGATGATCAGCACTAAAATCTGATTTCCAAAATCAGCTCCTGGGAGACATTTCGTATCTTGGTGATAGAGTTGCCCACTGCTGAGTTACTCCATCAGAAGTTTTCTAAATCCTGTCATCAAAGTGCTAAAAAATGTACTTCAAATAGCATTAGCCCAGACCATGATTTGCAGAGGATCTGGAAAGCAGTTGCCTTATACACATGGATGGAAATTGACCCTTGAAGCATTCTGGCTGAAGAGGTGCTCAGACAGAGAGATCTTGGGATTACATTTATTCCAGAGAAAAAAAGGACACTGGAGTCAGTGAGTCTTCAACTTCTTTAACTTCCCTTGAGAAAATGGCTTAGCTCTGTTTTCATGCATAAGGTCCAGCCATGGCCAGTGTTAAGAAACAGATCTGGGCAAAGATCCTCTTTGTTGGATCCCATTCCCTGGAAGAACTGAGCTTCCAGAGCATCCTGTCCAGGGAAAGGGAAGTGTAGGGTAACCCATCTCTCCATTACAAGAGGCATGAAAAATTTGTATTCCTTCTCCACATTTATGAAAAAACACAAGTGGCTCAGCTCCATTCTCAGACTAACCCAATGTGAGAAGAATACATTATGTCTGTAACCAGCTCACACAGAAATGTCTTTGGCCCTGATGCCCTACTCCAGAATCTCATACAAAATCTTAACTCTTCACATTTGTGTTCCTTCTGGATTTATGGGTGTATTTGCTGAAATGCTGATGTCAGCATAGTTAAGAGATCAGAGCAAACTTGATACACTTAAACACTGCGCACCAAAAATTACATGATATATGAGATCCATTTACAGCTTTTTCACTTGTTTCTTCTTGCTGCAGCTAAATCTGGGATTTGCACATGTAAATGACAAGTTATTCTGCTGGTAAGATGTACCTTTAGAATTATGTTTCAAAATTAAAAGGGAAAAAAACCAGTGAAATGCCTTTCAGCAGACAGGAACAGTATCTCCCTTTGTAATTAAAATTTAAACAAAAGTGCTTCTAAAATGTATTTATTAAAGGGAACACAATACTATTCATTGGTTCAAACATCAGCATAGAAAAGTATTTAAAGTCTTAATAATGAATTGTATCTCACAATTAAAGCTTGCATCACAACATCATCACATGTTTGACAATACTGCTCAAGTTCAAAAGCATATATTGTGGGTAAATTTGAAGGGGAACGACATATGTATGTTTTTTATAGACAATAATTCCATTACATTTCCAAACTACAGTGGCAAGAGTTACAGAGCCAGACATTTGGATGATTCTCACTTTTCTTTTAAGTTGCTACATTGGTAAGTCACTGTCTCTGTGGGACATGTATTGTTCATACCCTCTCATTTAGCAACAGGACAGGAAAGATTGTATATTTTACAAGTCTGGAGTTAAAGCAATTTTTTTTTTTTGCCAGACTACAGATAAACCAAATTTCAGAAAATTATTTCCATTTGTGATTTTTCTTTTTTATTCAGTGCTGGTTAGCCTGTCCTTCATGCAGCATATAAAGGACATAAGAAGGTGCAGGTTTTGCGGTGCTGCAGGCTCTACAAGCACATGGTGAGTGAGAGCTCTGTCACTCCAAAGGGCTTTCAGGGCTGAGGAGCCTATGCAGACCTGTTGTACCATCTGCCACTTTTCTTCTTGCAGATAACTATTCAGCATGCAACTTCTTATTCTTAGGGACTTGACATAGCTGAGATCTCCAAGGATTTCTGAAAACTTTCCATGTGGAGGTCAGTATCTTCTTGCTTTTGAGTCCTTCAACCACGACTGGAAATTGTGCCTTAAGTTGAACAATTCTTATCCACATCTGTGTAGTAAGTTGCTCCTAATGGTCCATTTCATCCTTGAATATGTATTACTAGAGTTCACTTTCAATTTAAGGCCAAACTGTGCCTGTAAGTGACAGTCCCACAAACAGGGGACTAAATTGTCTCACTCCAGCAAGAACTGCAGAAGTCCAGATGCAGATTTTCAGGAGACCACACTGGCTCTGGTGCCAGGAAACATGTACAAAATGTATTCCTCACATAGGAATCACATAGAAAGGTTGCAGACCTGCCTTGCTCCTGTATCTGTAGCTGACATGAGGTTCCCCGTCATACTGTGCCCACAGAGTGGTTTGGATTGCAAAATCCAGGCTGGATGGAAGCTGAACACAATGCACTGCCTCAACAGCCTGCTCTTGGAGCTGTGGATTCAAAGAATATGCAAAGCTGGAACAGCTCTGTGAGGTGACTCACCGAACTTCACAAGCTTTATAAAAGGACTGGGGCAGGAATAGATGCTTATGATGGAGACTGTGCCACCTATACATTAAAAAAAATGCATTTCTGCCCTTTTAAATAATTAAAAGTCACCAGTCACTTAGCTTATCTACATTATCACTAGGAAGGGATTAGGAGCAAGCTGGAATACTTTGGTTGTGTATAACATAAAAAACCTGCACATGCACCCCAGTGTGCATATATATATGTATGTGTGTGTGTATGCACCTGTGAATGAAAAGGGGATAAAAATTCAGCAAGAAATCTGCTTCATTTCTCATTCTGACATGATCTGAATTCAGATGCAATGCAAACAGGACTTACTGGGAAGCAGTCTCTAATAAAATGCTTGGATTAGTTTGTCAGTCAGAAGCTGCAAATCTCAGTCAGCACTAAAGATCAGTTCCTGCCAAAGGGTTTTTTTTCATACAGTAAATTCCAAAGAGATACAGCAGTCCTAAATAGATCTATTGCTTTCTAAGAATATAGTGCAGTGTGCCTGCTAGGCAACTTGCCTAGAAATTCTTTTCCAATGAAGTACTGGAAGAGACAATTTCATTTGCTCTGATCTCTGCTCCTTGAGTGGCCACAGCTCCAGTGCACTGCTTCAGTTTCCCATATGAAGGCATTGTGTATCTAGAAATAATTTAATCCGAAGGAGGCATAGAGTCCAAGGGCTGGACTTTGCCATCCATAATCCACCATAAACCATTGAAAGTGGTCTTGTTAAAGATCAAATTACTCCACTATTTGTGATTTAATTCAAACCCCACAGATATCAGTGGGAAACACTAGCAGTGAAACATTTTTCTGGGGGCTCATGTGCAATGAGGAGAGAAGAGGCTGTGGACCATCTTGTGCTCTTCTGCAGAGAAAGTCAGGAAGGAGAGCACAAACATCTAGATATGTTAGAGTTAATTCCCCAGGGTTTTTTTCCCAAACCACGAGGGCCAAGAGCACAAACAAAACTTTCTTAGCATGGCACCATATGGTAGCAGAGGTCAGCACTGCATGAGAGACACTCTCTGCAAGACCTCCTGTGCATTGGCCTGGGACCAGTCTCAGATCTGGACCCCAGTTTTACAGAACCCCAGATGGTTCTGTACATCAGGAAAGGCAGAGGTTGCTCATCACGCATGTGGGGAAGTTCAGTCCTATCATGCCTTGTCATGTCCCTCCACAGTTGCACCAAGCCCCAAGGACTCACAGTACTCATCAGTACCCTTTGCCCTTCTTTATAGCAGCAGGCTGCAAGACCCTTGTGATACCTGCAACCACCCAAATTCAATGCTTAAACCCAGAGACAACCATTATGACAACTATAGATTTTCAAAGCAAGACAGCCAACAGAAGTACCAGACACTGGATGCTCCTGGGGGAGAAGGCACTCTACAAAAGCAGTGATTGCTCATAGGTAAGGCTGTCTGACACACACTCAGTGCTTAGAAAGAAGTAAATCACAGGAAAGTGCTACTGTCGGTGCCTCAGTCCTACCCTGCTGCCAAGACAGCTTCCTACCAGAATTGCAGAGTCGCTTTAAAAGACTGAGAAACAAAAAATAGAACTGGGAGTCCAACTCAGGTTTTAGCAGCTTTCACACCATCCCTTTCACAAGTTTTCTCTTTTCTATTTTCTGCTAATAGGATACACCCAGGACAATAGTTCCTAGTCTGGTAAGTGGAAAATCTCAAGAAAGATGAAAGCACAGATTGAAAAACCAATTCCAACAGCCCAGAGTGTCTGAGAAAAGCTCCCTGGAATGCCTGCTTAGGAATTCCCCTTCCACTCCTGGGTGGCATGGTGCCAAGTAGTGCTGGAAGCTACAGCTTCTCATCAGCCACGAGAAGGGGCTTCAGATCCCACTCAAACAGATATTTTTGCCCACAGGCGGACAGGTAAAAAGTAGAGATGTGTTCTCAGTCTCTTAATTTATTCCAGGGAATTGCCCAGGTACTTTTGTTTTTTATCCTGAGCTATAGCCAGGACAGATATGACTCTTTGCCATGACCTTTTTCCTCCAAATAAAATTTGTACAGTGGTGATGACTAATGGGAGGAAAGAATTGCAATTCCACTGTGGTAGCTCATAAGAATAAGACATACCAGCTGACAAGTGTCAATAATTCCTACAGAACATCCTGGCTGGATACTACCCAGCTTACACTTTTCTGATTCCAGTGCTAGAACCATCTTCATTTTATGCATTATCCTGACTTGGTGGAATGTCCAGCCAAATCACAGTAATGTGATCCTGGGGGATTCTTTAATGCTGTTTAAAGTTCAAAACTCAGTGTCAGAAAGTAACGCCCTATATGTTAAACACACCACAAGCAAATGTAAAAATACTGCTCCCACTTCAAGGAGAGCTGAGACCCACAGACTTCTGAGGATAAGAACAACAGTCATCAATTGCAAGAATCAATAGAATCAAGAAGAATCAGTCTACAATAATAAGCAGAGATCCTTACCTGTTCCCCAGTGCAGACATTAGCACTGCTCAGCTGGCAGGAGGCTCATGGCAGTGGGACATCTCCAGGGGAACAGACTTGTAGTGAGGACTCTGATTAAAATGGCAGGCTAAGGTTTTGGGTTTTTGTGTTGCTAATCATCAGCTACCATTTCATGAGATGTTCTTTTTATATGCAGCCCACACCCATGCCAGCTCCTAGTGGTATATCATACCTGGTGAAGAACATCAGGACAAAAATCAGCTTGTTCTTCATTACTGTCTCCCTTTGTTGGTTCTTTGGTTTGGTTTGGCTTTTTTCAATAGTCAGAAAATTCTTCACAAGTTTGCAGGAATTCAAGATGCATGAGCCAGGCAGGATCAGATGGCTGCTCAGTTCATAAGGAGATGGTGAGAAAGCGGTGCTACAAAGAGGAGAATGGGCTTGTGGTCAAACTGCTGGCCTGAGAATACAGACATCTGGATCCAGCTCCTCATCATTGACTTCAGGCAAGTCCAGTGGGATAAATAACCCATAAAAAATCATACCCACACTTGATCCATGTCCTGGACTCTTCCTGAACCTCTCAGCTGGTTCACTCAGCTGACACACAGGGCCCATTCAGTCACTCTGCCTTTGAAATGGAGCTGGCACATGTCCGTGCATGAAGCACCTGTTTACACCCAGGTTAGTCATGACCTCCAGCTCCGTGTCTTTTCAATGTCTCCATACAGTCCAATTTCTCTTCCTTTCTCTACTTTGTAGTAGATAGAAAGCTGGGAAGATGGACGGTTTTTCAGCACTTATCTGTCCCTTTGGGGGCTAGTATTAGATCACCCAGTATCCCTAATATTGAATCCTATTCACTTGTGAGAGTCTGCCATCAGCAGCCCATCTGGTTAACTTTCCAAAATCAGGGTGGGAGTTTTTTTCATTATCCCAGCAGTTGAGTCTAGCCTGGAATCTCTCTAGCCATTTCAACTCTGTAACCTTTCACAGCAGCTTGTTCCATTGCCTAATTGTTTGAGTAGCTGAAACACATCTCTCACATATGTAGCCGGAATTTTCCCTTCTGCAGCTTAAATCAGTTTCTGTGCTTCTTTTCTCTCTGGCTAATGAGAATAACTGGTCCCTGTTCCCTTTATCACATCATTTCATGTATTTGTAGACAACTATTTTACCTTCCTTCAGTCTTTGTAGACTGAACATGCCTGTCTCAGCTGCTTCTCATAAGCCTGATTTTTAAATATTTTATAATTTTTGTTATTGTCCTTTGAGGTTTCTTCAATTTGTTAGTGTCTTTTCTTAAAGAGCAGCGTCCAAGATTGAATTCACTATGCTGGCTGAGACTTTCACCAGTGCCGAGTGGAGCAGAAAAGCAACCCTGCTTGTTTTATACATGACATGCTCCTTCTTAATACAGTCCAGAATATTTCACTGTAAAGCTCCAATGATCTAAATATGAGAACATATAGATGTGGAACAGTTAAGAGGAAAAAAAATGTCTACAAAACTTCAAAAGGTGTAAACACCAAAAAAAGGATTGTTTGGGTGTGCTTGAGAAGAAGGAGGAGACTAAGAATAATGGGATGAAATGAAATGGTGGGATAGATATCAGGAAAAATATCGTAACTGTTCAAACCATGGAAAACTCTCCCCCTGGAGAAGTGGTGCAGACTCTGTAAGTTGAGTCACTGAGCACATCTCAGACAAAGCAATGCAAACTGTACAGCAAGATGACTTAATATGTTATTGGGATAGGGGCTAGATGGGCTGATAAACTTGGCATTTCTAAATTTCTTCTTCTACAGCACTCTCAAAATGACAGAACTAACCTTTCCTTATGTTTATATTCACTTTCTGTCCCCAGTAACACCTTCATGTGTTCTCTATCTGACACATAAGTGTCAGCAAAGCTAATTTAGAAAGGCTTTTAGAATTTCTGGAAAAGTTTGAGGGAATTTAACATTTTTCCTCTCTCTGTATCCATGGGCCCTGTATACTTGCCAGGTTCCAGTCACAGTCAACTAAACACTAACAGATCTCACATGGTGCAAATGGAGAAAGCCAACACATCCAGCAGAGAATGCTATCCATGCCTAAACTGACAAAACTCTACCACCACCATTAGCACCATGACCTTCCAATGCAAGGAATCACAGTGGTGCAGAAACACCAGTGGCTGGTAGCCAGTGGCAATAATCAGGGCAAATCCCCAGTCTAGACAAAGCTTTAGTTATCATGAGCAAAACTCTCCAATCTCTGGTTCTAGTTTTCCTTTCAGTAACACAATTTTAATATTGATGGAACTCCACAAACTTCAACACAGTTGCTCCTGACTCACATTCCCCACAGACAAGAAGAATTTCCCTTTGCTGAGAAGGGCAAATCTAAGTGATATGTCTTCAATTATTTGATGATCAGAGAACAATATATAATCAAATGAATTCTAAATATGACCTGTACTGTTTTGTGTCTGGAGATCACAAATACAAGGTCCAGTAACTTGGGGAAAACCAGTTGGAAGGTTGTATGTCCACCACTGGATGTTCAGCATCTCTTTTTTCCTGGAATCAGAGATGCTTAGCTCTCATCTTGTTAGCTAGATTAGACAGTTTCAGGCTCAGATATTTTACCAAACTCAGAATAAAGACTAGAATAAATGTAAATTTCAGGTGAAGAAATGCAAGTTGAAAGGGAGAAAATTATTGATGTATACTATACCTTAGAGGACAACAGCTATGTACAGCTGTTCTTCATGGCCAAACAGCCAGATCATTTCTAGTAGAAGTCAAGAACACATATTCACTTTTTTAAAAAAATAATTTTATATTAATTTGGAATATTGCTGTATCCAAATGATAGATGCCATAGTAGAGTTCAGAACAGGTCTTTTACCACAGTATGGTCCAATTTTGAAAGTCAGAACATTTATAGAAGAATGGCTCCTGCTATAGAGAGTCTACAGTCTATAACTGGCAGACTTGTAAAAGAAAAACAAAGAATTGTGTTATACATTAAGATGAGCAGCATTATCGTAACATGGGAAATGTTTTTCCACCACCAAATGCTTCATAGCTGCCAGAATAAAGGAGAGTATCAGAGGTATAAACAAAGCATGACCTTGAAGAGCTCTGAAAAGCCAGCCTGAGGTTAAATGACAAATTATCACATAAAAAAGAGGAGTCTGGTGTGCTCAGTTGTGTTAGCTGGTAAGTGCTGGAACCACTGACTTAAAATGCCAAATGGCTATTACATTACTGAGATTATAGTAATTTAGGTGGGGCTGTTGCATAACAGGCTAAGATGCCTAAATTCAGCAAAACTCTCTTGTCTGGCAGGAAATTGTTCTCTTGTAATAACTGACCAGCTCAGTAGCAGGAGTCCTGAATGCATTTGCTGATCTAGTGCCAGCACATCAGTGCCAAAGCTCTCTAGGAAGGAGATGCCTGTCCTTGCCCTCTTCTCTGCCATCGTTACTGGCAGGGTGCAGAGACATGCCAATGAGAGGAAAGCCAAGGAAGAGAGAAATGTAGGTTATGGTGAGGACCAAAGCAGTATTGTCCCAGAATTTGCTGAGCCACCACAGCACCAAACCCCCCAAGTGAAACAGAGGACCCCTTGGCTCATGGCTGAGTGTCCTGAAACTTCTTTACAAGTGGGTCTTCACTAGTATTTGCATAGACTTGGAGCATTGAGACTTTTCCAGCATTGTAAAGAGACAGCCAAAATAGAAGTCAATCTAATAAAAAAGTTTTAAGGGTTGCTTTATTTTTCTGTGTTTGTGTCCTATATGATTGTGTCAGTCTGCCGGTATCTTTCTGGGAGTCAAATCTATCTTAAACATTCTGGGACATACTAAACAGCCAGGATAAAAGTGCAGCATTTTATTCCTTAGTTTAAGTACTCATAATGACACTTCTCAAAATATGAAGCATCTCATTTGTCTTTACTCTTTGTACTTACTCTACACGTAGTGTTTTTGTTTTCCTTTTCATGATGACATCCTCCAATGGAGTGAAGCATTCCTCAGAAACCTGAACAGCCCAAGTCTAGCAATAAAGTAGTAACACATGCCTTGTTTATTCAGAGGCTTGCACAGATGCAGAGAAACACAATGAAAGAGCTAACTTCAGGCTTTGGTCTTTGCTACTCAGTGTTCATAGTTTATCATAGAGCTTAAAACTGTTTTGAACTTGACCAGCTCTGACTTTTCAATTAAACACAAACAACTCAGCATTGTCTCCATTTGCAGAAATTTGAACTTGATGACCCCAGGTGTTGTTTATTTTTAGTCTAAAATACTGCTCTCACTATGAGTTTGGCAAAGTTTTGGAGATGCTGTCTGAACTGTGGAGAAGTCCCACATCTCATGATGATCTTTTACACCACCAGCAATGCAAAACACAGAGTACATGTAGCAAAATGTGTAAGACTCTTTGCTTCTTTTAACACTAAAAACCTTTCATATCTATGCATTAATCTTGTAACCTGTGCTGTAGGTACTCATGGTCTAAAAAAAGACAGGGTCTTGAGTTACAGTCCTTTTCATCACTCAAGGAGAGGACAAATGGGTATTCCCTGACCCCCTCAAAACAAGGAAAACACACAGCATTTAAAGTTTCAAACAGTCATTATTCAAAGTGTGAAGAAAATTATCATTTCCAGTTTTTTTTTGCTTCTAGCAAACACTTCACCTGTGCATTCACTGCCAGCATTCTGCCATCACCATCCTTGAGGTTCCTCTGTTAAGATGACCCCTGGCTCAAGGAGAAACTTTGCTTTCATCAAAGCATTGTGAAAATCCTTGTTTTTTCCTTGATGTGGAAGTCACAGATTTTGTCAGCTTGAAGGATCTGCATTAGTCCTTTATTCCATTTGAAACCATAACAAGCAAAACTGTTTAACACACACTGACAAGTTCTTATTATGTCTGCCTAAAAGATTTCAATTGAAATTCAATAACAAAAGTCTTTGTGCGCTTGAATTCTATTGCCAGTAATACTAGCTGATTGAATGAAAGCAAATGGGATACATCAAGCATACCGCTAAACAGAAAATACAGCAGCACAAACTAATGGATTTAGAGTTCTGTTTTATCAAAAATTTTTAAAAATTAAGAAAAACAATCAGATTTGCTGCAATCAAACCAAACTAAATATTTTGTAGTAAAACTACAAAATGCTTCGAAGTTTGTCAGAGTTTCTGCCCTGAAAATTCCCAGGAATTTTAGAAGATTTCAAAGTGGTTTAGTTCAGATTTTGTTCAACCTTATTACCTGCTCATTAATAAATATGGATCAATAGTCTTGCGTAAGGTGGTGGGGGTGGCAGTGGCTGTCGCTGCTGGAGATGCCTCCTGCCCTCTTGAATTGTCAGCCCCTGGTGGGGCTTGGGGCTGCTCTTGAACCTCTGTTTGATGCTTTCACCTGTGTCCTGGAGAAAGGCAAGCCAGTAGATGGTCCAGAGGAATTTCTGATGTGCGTCTGTTCCTGTCACCAGGGTGGCATTTTACTGGCTTAGAAGGATTTTCTGCCAGGGGTATTTTGCCTGCTGAAGTCAGGGTCTTCTGCATTTACTTTCAGGTCTTTCACATCTACAGCTGTTGCTGGAAATTTGATTCTCAGCAGGTCATACATTTAGGAAATGGCTATTCCTACAATGTCTGACCATAGTATTTAAGGTTTCCAAAGATGATGTCCATTATGCATTCTTAAGACCTTAGCTTGCTTGTCAAGAAAAGAACATTGAGAGGAAAATAATTGTGTGTTGGTATACACAAAACATGTTCCTAACACTGTATTTTTAATACCCTTAAGCCAAGCAAAATTAGTCTCAACTTAAGACTTGGACCTGCTGTCCTTAAAGCTGGCAGAGCATATACCCCCTACTCAATAGAGAGCTTTCCTGAAGGCCAGACAGAAATCAGTCACAAATCAAGGGATGCAGGTAATGAATAAACAGCTCATTATCCTTTAACACTTGTTTATTCAGTGGCCTAATGTCATATGCAACTAGGAAAGCATCAGAAATTAAGGCAATTCTACTCCTCCTTAAGATATCCAGAAGGAAAATCATACTAATAGAATGACTATCCTAATGCCTCTACGGTATATGCCAGTAAATTTCCTGGGGTAAATCTTTATTCAGAAAGACATAATAACTCGTCAACAAATTCTTTAAGCCTGAGAAAATGATTCTACTCTGTCAGACATGGGGATTTAATGTGTGGAAAGATAGCCTGGCTGGCTGTACACCCTGGATGTGGGGCTTGCCCCAGTAGTAAGTGTCACCAACCTCACCTTCTTCCAACAGCCAGCATTGATTTGGTCTTTCTTACTCACCCTTCCCTTCATCTCCTTTTTATTTCAGAACCTCATATGACATTCATGATTCCCCATGTACATTCAGACTGCTGTGACTTGTCTTCCCTTTCCCATTCCTACTCCATCAGGCAAATTTATTAGCAATTAGGCAGTGCATCTTGGGATGTAAACCACCAGCCTTAAACACAAGTCTGACAGTAGTAAAAGGGCAAGTTTGGGCTCCTTCAATCCCTACAATATTTTCACCATCAGTGAAGCACCAAAACTGCTACCAGGACTCTCTCCCAAAAAGGGGGCTCAGTGCAGGATAACCCCACAGATGTGAAGGTTGGTGGGTCACCAGACCCACTAGGAGGGCTCCAACTGCTCCTTAGGGAGCTGTGATCACCCTCCAGTTTGAGATCCTAACAGAACTAATAATGGCTTTAACTAAGGCACAGATGTATCCTCACCGTGACATGCCAGTGAGGGTGCCATGCTGGCATCTCTCACCACGCTGCTGGGGCAAGAGGCCCTTGGTGGGATTCTGGAATTGTGGCAAAGAGCAAGGAGACTGCCTTCTCCTGGTCTAATGAAGTGCTTCTATTTCTTCATTCCCTTCCAGGGAAGTGGAGGAGATGGGTGAAGAAACCTGTCTTGTTCAAACAGAGAAGGGACAGCAGGTACAACTGAGCCCCTACCTCAAATGGCAGAGAGGGCCCCTCATCCATTCCTGGAAAACCTCTGTTTCCTACCTACCTTGTGATGTCTCACAGACAATTCACAGAGCCCTGTCACTCAGTGCATCTCAGAGCCCCTGTCCTGTGCTGCAGTAACTTCCATCAGGAAACTTCACTTTGCTGCCCACCAGCTACAGCCTCAATTCCTCTCCCTATATGGGCCATGCCCAGTGTCTGAACAGACATGTGGGTTTATCCCATGGAAAACCTTCAGTGACCTTCCTCCCACACTGCAGTGACCCCGTGGCTCTTCTGGCAAGAGGCAGCTACAGAACTGCTGTGGCTTCTGTGTCACTACAGGGATGGGCTGCAGGGATAAATGTCTTTGTATTGTCACAGTGTGCAGCACTGCACAGTCAGTTCCTCCTCCAGAAAGCTGAGATTTCTACGAGATAGAGTCTGCAAATCAGTCTCTTCTACTGACCTGACCTGTAACTGTTGCAAATGTGGGAAATCACCTTCCTATTTCAAATCCACTTTGAGACCCTCTTTTAGTATATTGGCCACTTAAAGGGCAAAAGTTGAGGCACAAAGGACAAAGGAGAAAGCAAAATTCATTATTGTACTAGACAGCCAAAAGCCGCAGTGCTCTGCCAATCGCACAAGGTTCTTGCTATGGTCTCTGGAGCTGCATCACCACTTCCCCCTCAGGTTGTTCATGCCTCCTTTGGCCGGTGCTACACTCATGCATGAGCTCAGCAAGCCATCACTCACACAGTGCACTCTCATAAAACACACAGCACCCCATGGCAGCCCCCTCTGCTGCATACTCAGCCAGGGCTCTTCACAGCTGGGCTCCAAACTGCTCCCTTTTTAGCTTCACCTTGTGGTAGGGAATGTAATCCAGTGGAAATTCTGCTTGGGGTCTCTGCATTCTCCATTAGTCAAGTCTTTTTCATTTTCAGATATTTGAAGAGCTCCAGAGGCAATTATACAGGTCTCTCACACTATTTCCAATGCCTTCTGCATCAGAGGAATTTGCCTTTAAAATACGCTTAGTAACTGCCAGCTTTCCTGCATTCCTTTATCCCTGAGATTATTTTCCTCAGAGATCCTTACTTACCAGTTCTCCAAGTCTGCTGAAGTCTACATTTTTGGGAGTCATTACCCATATTCAGCTGGTCTAGCTTTTTCCCTTGGAATAATGAACTTTATCATTTCATGCTTGCTTTCATCCAGGTTACCATCCAATCCTTAGATTGTCAGGCTGTTCTTTGCTAGTCAGAGATAGGTTTAAGGTAGCTGCTCCCTTGCCCATTTCCTCCCTCTTTCTGAAACAGCATCATCTTCTCCACATCCAGAAACGTAACAAATCATCCATATTTAGCTGTGTTACTCTTGGCTGGAGGCATCACAACAGTATCACATCTTACTACTGAAAGAGTTGTCTTCCTGTTGCTTGGAAAAAAAATAGCCACTTCCTTCCAGTCCTTCCAGTCCCAATGAGTTGATCAGTAATAAAAATCCCCATTAATTGTCTCTGGTTTTCTTCCTTTACCAGAATTGTTCAACTGATCTCTCTCCTGTTCTTTCCCAAACACCAGGGCTTGGTACTCAGCACCTCCCTTGTCCTTAGTTGTACCTCCTGGACAAATCTCTCATACCATTCCTCAGCTCCCATGGTGTGCCCTGTAAGACTGCCATTAAAGTTATAGTTATACAATATATTGTATTTCTTTGATTGTTCTCTTTTAGGAATGAAATGGATAATGCTTAATTGATTAAATTATATAAAAAATCTGGTAAAACAGAATTACAGAATAGCCTGCATTGGAAGGCACCCACAAAGATCATTTAGTCCAGCTCCTGAAAAGATGAAGGAAGGGCTTGCTCTTGCATAAAGGGATAAATGGAAGATACATACTAAAAAAAAAAAAAAAAAAAAAAAACTCACACAAAAAAAAACCACCAAAAAAACCTCACAACATCCTTAGTTCTGGCATGCAGGTTGTTGAAAAGCTGGAAAAGCTGCTGCATTGCAACAGGTAAACAAAGACACTACATAATTTCTTGGATGGACACCCCCCTCCACCCCTCCCCACCAAGTTTCTCCTGGTTTAACACCAACTGATTTAACAGCAACATGACTGTGGAATCCCCTTGTATATTAGAGAGAAGGAGCATGCTAAAGGGCTGCAGCTCCTCATTGACCATATGAGGAAAACCTCATTTTTTCATAACACATTTTTTCCCATGAAAGGGAAGAATGAAAGTTAACAGATGCTTTCTTCATGAAAACTCTTATTTCCTTAGTGTTTCTTTTCAGAAGTCAAGCGTGCAATTCCTTCTGGCCAGACAGACCTTTCACGTGCAGTATAAATCCTCCTGCATCTCTTGGAAGAGGATTTGGAAGCCTTCCTGGCAGGGAAAATATCTACAGCAGTTCCCACTGGATTAAAATAATTTCTATTCTCCACTTCAGTAGGTTAAGGTGATCTGAACAGTCTGTACCTTCTATAGGTTTTCTAGATGCCACTGCTTCCATGGCCTTTTGGAGATGCTCACTTTTCCTGTGAGCATTTTTGGCCCTGTGTCTTTAGACATATTTGATCTTCCTCTCCTGTGTTCCACCCTAGAAATGGTTGCATTGAGTGGGGTGCTGGCTGTAGTTATGTGTGAAGTACTTGATCTCTTAGGATAAAAGGTGCAATTTGAATGCAAAACACTCTGAAAGCTTCCCACTTCTAATGGTTTTGCTTTCCCACGCTGGAAATATCTCGGATGTTCATTTCAATTTTTATTTTGTTTCCACTTTTGTGGTCCTTACTAAACTGAGGAACACTTATGATCTGGGTGAGGGGAAGAGTCTCAATCCAGACTCCCATGTGCCAGATAACTTCTGGTCTGAGTAATGGTACCAACCAAGTTCCAAATTGTGAATAAACCTGGCCTTAGAGGGCCATCCAAAGATCACTATCCAAACTTTGTAGTGTGCAGGGCTAGAAGAAATGCCTGCACGTTGAGTAGTCCAACCCCCTAACCTCACAAAAAATTAACCCTCTCTCTAGCTATTGTTTCCATCTGTTTTCTACCCATCAGTATTCCTTAACTGGGCTTGTAGATCACTAGCAGATGATAACCAAAATAGCCAAGACCATATTAACAGCACTCTGCCATTTGCACACACTGCTTGAGTTTGCTGCAGACAATTGGTACTCTGGGATGACTTAGCAAAAACCCAGACAAACCACTCAGAGTGAAGCAAGAACCATACCATCCTGGAATTTAGGAATGGTATTCTCCAATTTAGTGTTTCCACTGAAATCACTCCAAACCACACACCTCTTGTTCACTCCCCCCACCTATGTGGCAGGCTTGAGAGGAGACTTGGAGACACAATAGGTAAAGATCATGGGTTGAGACAAGAACAATTCACTGGAAACAGCAATGAGATAAGAAAATAAACAGTAAGATCAACAATACTGTTGTGTACAAGAAATTAGTTATTCACTCATGGCTTGTCACCCCCAGCAACACCCAACCACTCACTTATCAGGCTACCCCAAACACAAAGGGACCCATTCTCCCATTCCTGGAAAATGATGTGATGTGGCACAGAATAATCCAGGTTCCCTGGCTACTCCCTGCTCCTGGCTACTGCAAAAATTGCCCCTGTCCTGACTGGAACCTGGACAGGCTGGCATTGCCAGCCTCACGGAGACATGGCAGCAGACACCACTGTCATTTGGAAGGGAGCCTTGCAGATGCCCAGCAATTGAAACAGCCTTCATGAAACAGCTCTGCTTCTGCAGGGGCACTGAGAGGATCTCCCTGTGCAGCCCCAAACCAGGTTGGTCTGCCAGCAGAGACACATATGCCAGCTTCTCACCAACCCATGCCATGCCCAGCACCCCCTGTCCCTGTGCCTGCACAGGGCTCACCCAGCTCCCTGTACTCAGGAGCATTCTCAGCAGCCAGGTTTTGAATTCTGTCTCAGATTGCTTGGTGTGTAATGATCTTTAATCACAACCAGCCAAAGCCACTCTCAGATTATTTCATTTGCCTGCCTGTAGCTCCACAGTAAAATACATATGTTATCATCGTCGTTTTCTCATTTTATTCCATTGCAAGAGTCTCAGATGGGGCTGGGTTCTCTGGGCTTTGATGTGTGTTTTTTTAAACTGCATGAGAACTATATTTAGTTTCAGTTCACTTGCAGTGTCAGGCTTCCCTGTTGTGGCCCTCTGCCTTTACCTTGGCAGTGTTACAAGATCCAATTATGGCTTAAAAATCTGGCTGTGGAGAAGGAAAACTGCTGGCTTTTTCTTCATTACTAAACAAGGACCTTCTGTTGTCCACAACACGTGCCTGACGTGAAACCATTTAGGGGGCCCTTGAAGAGGCAGTTCTGCTGCTGTCCTGCCTTCATGATGTCTTGAAGTCCTCGAAGTCTTAAAGACTTTCCTGCTATAAAAGCCCACAAAGCCTTTGGTGTAAAAACAGAGCTCAGTCCCCCTTTGCTGATCTCTCCTTTCACTTCCAGTCTGACCTGTCAGACAGAAATCCTACTTTACTTAAAAAAAAAAAAAAAAAAAAATGGAAGTGGGAACACTCATTTGAAGCCAAATGACCTATTACAGACACATCCACTTACCCTATGGGCTGAACTGTAGTATTCTGCCTTAAAGCCAACACAGTGAACCAACATTTCTAGGGAATATGAAAGGAGGAGGGTTTATTCCCCTGGTTTTCCAGTACCATTTACAGTAGCTTTTATGTTACCCTGGTTAACAGTCAGCTTCTGGCTAACACATATTAGATTCATCCACAAAACAAAACATTTTCTTTTCTGACATTGGATGTGAAGAATATGTTTGTTTTAAAGTGACTGTCTCATTAATATGTTTCACTGAATTATACACCCTATAAAGAAATATTGTCCCATTATTAATATATACTACAGCAATATCCAAGAAAAACTTCAGGAGGAAATAATACAGTGAAAAGCCAGCTCTGTCTGCACTTTACATCTTCCTTTTTTTTTTTTCTTGAGCAATACTTTATGTTTCCTTGAACATAAAGAAGATATTGTTTGCCCGTGATTTTGAGAATTTTATTTTCCAGGTCAAAAGACAAACAAGAGAATCTGTGCTACTTCTCTGGTTGAAATCCACTATCAATGTCTTGCAATAAAAACTTGTTGTTCAGTTGACACATAATTGCCATGGAAGAAGCTCCCAAGTAACACTGACCTCTAATGATATTACAATGTCACACACTAAGAGCCCTCTTTAGGACCAAGAACAAGTCAAGATCCTGATGTCATCTTCCTCAAGGTTCCCAAGTCAATTCCACCAAGTAGGCAGAGTAGCATTCCCTGGTCACTTCACCATCAGAGGACAAGGGGCCGTTGGAGACAGCAGGATACACCCCCAGCTCACCCAGGCCTGGCTTACATGCAGAAATTGTCAGCCCTTAATGCTTAAATTCGTTGATGAGTGCTTTATGCTGATTTAGCTTAATTTGGGAACAAACTCAATTAAGCTGAATCAATGCTAGCTACTAAAGGGGTTGTACTGACTAAACTAAATTAATTTAGAAACCTATTTAGTTAAATTGTAACAATTTGTGTATGCAGACAGACCTTCATTTAGCACACACTCTCATTGGGTTCATTTGAAAGAGTAAACCCCTTGCAGAAGACACCTCTTTGTACACTTGCATAAGGCACTGCGTCTCAAAGGCCAATGTGTGTACACATACGGGCTTATATGTGCACACATACCATTTCTTACAGACTCCTCTCGCAGTCAAATTTTCCCACATTTTGCCTAATAGCCAGCAAAGGTGACTCAGCCCAAATCCTTGACATTTAAAAAAATATATATGTGGTTAAGTTTACATTTATACTTGTGAACACTGGGCGATTTTATTTTGAGTCACACTTCACAAGTAAAGCATCAGCAGCCTGGAGAAGGGGAGACTGAGGGAATATCTCAGCTGTCTACAGCCTCCCCATGGAAGAAAGGGGAGGGACAGACACTGATATCTTCTCTATGGTGACCAGTGACGGGATCCCAGGGAATGGCATGAAGATGTTTCAGGGGAAGTTTGGGTTGGATATGAGGAAAAGCATTGGACAACACTCTCAGGCACATAGTGTGACTCTTGGGGCTATCTTGAGCAGGGCCAGAAGTTGAACTCGATTATCATTATGGTTCCCTTCAAATACAGGATATGATTCTATACTTCTATGATATTCAGAAGACCTGTTTTCCCTTCTTTTCACATGTTTTTTCCTCCAGCACAGCTGAAGGCACATGCACATCATAACAGGCCTGTGGAAGCTGTGATCCCCAAGCTGTTCTGCTCTGTGATGGAGGATGTCCCAGTGGGCACAGGGCAGGACAGGCACCTGAGCCCTCTCAGCACCTCAGCACAGGACAAGAAACAGCCAAGGGCAAATGTGCTTTGATTAGACCTCACTGTACTGGCTTGCACTGCCACTTTATGCACCTTATCTATTTGAGATGGGGTCACCTCTTCACCTCTGGTTACAGGTGAAGGTAAGGAAGAACAGTGTGCCTCCCCCCTCAGATGGGGCTGCTGGGGAAGAGGAGGAGCAGCATTCTGTCAGCCCTAGCAGTACTTCAAGGGCAAATCTGGGGGCTGACAAGATCTGCAAGTGCATTTCTATTGTGAAACCACAGGAAGTCCTCCTCTCTTTCTGCATTGGCCATTCACACAAAAGCAGCAGATCTCAAGTCCTCTTTAAATGGATAATTTTTTTTTCCTCCCTGCCATGCCTATGCCAAATACACAGGGCATTGCAGAACCCATCTACTTGTACTATGAAGTCACAGCAGTTTCCTAAGACAGAAAATTGTTCTGCTGGTCAATGCATCATCCCTTCATCTTCCTCAAAAGATCTCTGTAAAAGAAGTTCTAACCAAATAGGTTTAAATATAAGTTCGTTTTGTTTCCTATTTTATGGCGCTGGGAAACTAAAATATAACACTGGAAACATGGTCCAGGCTCTCTTTGTATTCTGCTGAAGCAGGAGTATGGGCAAGCATCTCTCCATTGCTCATGCTGCCCCCCATTTTGCACCTGCACACTTTGATACTGGGTGCTGATAAAATTGCAGTTTGCAGAAGCAATATCCCTGTCCCTTTTTATGTGATTTCAGCTTCCCAAGGATTAAAGTGGTTTCTCTGAAGGAACCTCAGTACATATCGCAACACCAAAGCTCAGCAAGGACAGAAACTTCCTTTGTTGTGCAAAGTTATGACAGGAAATAACACTGGGTTGGACTGATAAGCCTTTCACATTCACCTGCTGCATATCAAATGTTTGGGAAAGGTGTGTAGCAGGACATTCGAAGTCAGCTATTCACTGCCAAGGCTTTATAGCAGCTTTGTAGATGGCAGGCTTCTGGATGCAAATAAATTTATATCTCTTCCACAAAGCAAGTTTGAAAAGTGTATTGATAATGCCTCTGTAACGTGACTGCCTGACTGGCATTAGTATTACAACTGCTTCCATTGCTGCCAAAAACAAGCCTATGATGAAACAAACACCACTTTATTTTTAATACCATGGCAGTTCTCTGTTGAAATATTTTTTTGGATTGCCAGACACCAGCACTTGTGATCAGATCCTGTTGGATCACAGAGGTTTCTAAGTTGCCCGTCAGTGTTTACATAGTGTGAGCGTCTGTTGTATTTCATATGGGATTAAGTATAATCAAAATTCATGTTACCCTTTGCAAGCTAGCATCAGAGGAAGGCATGTATATTTCAGCTAATTAATTAACAGGATGAATGTGTTAACGTGAGCCTCTTGAGACTCGGCTTAATAACCCACTAAGGGTCGTATTTGCAAGTGGCAAAGCTTCTGTGGCTATATAGTGAGCCATAAATTATGGGTGAGGCCATTTTCTTTTCCAATCCTGACTATCTAGATTCAGGGGGTTGTTGTGACTCTGCTTTCACAGAAGGGCGAGGTTTGTTTTCTTTTTCCCTTGTTTTTCCCTGTGTAACCCTTTCTGTGAAACTCATTAAAACCCTCTGAATGGGCATTGATGGCAGTGTGAGGAAACACAAGGTTCTCTGTTCCACCCACCCACACGAGGCATGGAAGCTGTTTTGCCTTCATTATCTAATGTTTCCCTGGTGTTTCTGAGGTGGGGGCTTAAGTTAATTTGTAAGCATCACACCAGCCAAGCCCATGGCACTGCAAAGAAACAGCAAAATGATGCGCTGTGCAGAGCCATTCCCTTTGCAGAGACCTGCTGCCAGCTAATGACCAACCCTGTTGTGGGTCACCTTCCCACCTCCCTGCAGTGAGTCTGTGAGCTCATTAACCTACAGAGCTTACAGTCTGGCCTGTAGCTTGATGAAGGTCTCTCCCCACATCTCCTACAAGATAAGGTGTGGAAGTGGGACCAGGCTGAGCTGAAGGAACCCCCTTCAGCATTCCTGGACACACTTTCTGGATGGGTGCATTGAACCTAAAGCCAAAAATTAGGTTCAGCTAAAAAATTCAGGGAGGCTGAGAACCGCTGCATCACCTCTCCCTGTTCTATAGAACATTTTACAGCTCTTCAAGATTTTGTAAAGCCCCTGCTAGCCAAAATTTTTTGTCTCTAGAGAGAAGCTGGTGAAAGCCAAGCATGAGATCACAGCAGACTCCACTCTGCTTTCCTTCACACAGCCCACAGCATGAACACATGGAAAAAAGCCAAGTCCTTCTGCAAAAAACAAGGAGCCTGCACATCCTTCCTAACACATTTTAATTACAAAAGTGGCGCAAAATAAATCCTGAAAGGCAACATGCAGCTGACAGAGATGGGGAGCTGGCTTTCCTTGGCGATGCTAGGCTAGCAGTTGGACTAATGACCTTGGAGCCTTTTCCAGACATGACTTTTTTATCCTGCCCCCATGTTCTTGGGGGTGTCTGTCTCAGGTGAGGAGCACAGGCTGCCCACAGAGCTGTGGGCCCCCGGAGAGCTCCCTCACATACAAGGGCAGGGGGTGATGGGAGGCCAGAGCACCTGAGAGAAGGGTGTCAGGACCTTTGTAGGGAATCTGGCTCATCAGCTGTCAACAAGGAAGATAAAAGCTGGGAAATAGAAGAAAATCTTGGATGGGGACTGCCATGCTGGCCTCCTCTCCCCAAAGAGTATGCTAGACACAGAGCTGAGGCATGAGCTCGAGCCACATCCCTCTCTGGACTGATGGGTTTGAGGTTACAGCTGCACTGGCAGCTTGTCCTGCAGGGGGTTGGAAGGGCCAGGCGAGCTCCCCACTGGGCTGGCTCATGGGCAGTGATCTGGGGCAGGGATCAGTGAAACTCTGCTGAAGGAATCTCACAGCTTCACACCAGCTGGGCTGTGAAACAGGACTGCCTTATCACCACCTCCCTCTGCGGAAATCCTCCAGGCTCGCACACACCCTGGCTGTGTGGGAGATGGGGTATTTGGGATGCCGAGTTTCTCAGGCTCCTCACTCCTCCAGTCCAGGTCTTTCCATCAGAAAGTCCTCATTATTTGGGGAAGTTGCAAATCCATGGTGTAACCTCTTCAATGACAACACAGGGGGAGGGAACAGCCTCTAATAAAACAGGAAGCTCCAACATATAATCTGAGGTGTTCATTTCAATTAGGGATGAACTTCATTACTCCTCAAGTTTTATAGCTACTGTAGTTCTCAGGTCCTATGAAGGGTGAGACTACACAGGAGATGTCTGAGAAGTCTGATGGAAAGAGTGTGTCAAATTGCACAATGCATTCACCAATGAAGTGCCCAGGGTCAGGGTTTATTTGAACAGGTCTCTGGCTACATCCAAGAGGTTTATGGATCTTGCCCTCAGGTGAGGAGCAAGTTAAAACGCCACTGAACACATCTTTCCCACAGCATTTAATTCCTTCTTAGTCCTGTTTGGAGTTGGTGAGTTAATGGCCTAATCACTTGTAACAAAATGTCCCAGCTTAAGCACCAGGGAGAGTGGGAAATCATACTGCTCATCACTGCTGAGCTGGCAGTTCTCTGTATAAATAGGAGCATTCCGGGTTACAAAGACATGCCTGAGTTGAAAACTGAGGAAAATCAGAGCTTAGTCCTCTCATTTACCTGCACTTGAGCTAGAAGAGCAAAGATGTTTATCGGCCACTCGGTGGCACCCAGATACACATCTGCCCTGCAAGGTGTGCTGCATGGGTCATGGACCACTCCCCATTCTTCTCTAGGAGTGTGGGGAGTCTGAAGATGCAAGGCATAGGTAAGCAAATCAATTCAAATATTGTAATTTAATCCCATAGTTACTATTCCTCCCTTTCATGCTCATCATCACTTGTGGGACAGTTCATATTTGCAATTCACTGGATCAGCAGCTGCCAAGCCACTCTCACCTGGTGTGGGGAGAGGACCCAGGCAGGACCCACCATGCATGTCCTCATCCCACCAGAGTCCTAGCAGACCTCAAAGAAACAAGCACTGTTGAGGCACCCCTCCAATGAAGAATGCTCAAGAGCTTTAACAAAATACCTTCACTAGTTCCAAATGCAGCTGCAGCCTGGAGAAGCTACAAACTCCTGACTAGTTTCTCAAAAGGCTGCATTTAGTGATCTCTACCTCACTGAACAGTTTAATTAGTTGATGGGCATCCGGGAGTCTTAGTAGGGAGATCATCAACTCATTATCAGTCTCTTCCCAAATCCCGAAGTTGCCACCCCTTTGGAACTTTACAAGGGTTGCTCCCTACAGCTCCCAGGGCTGTCTCATCTGCTCACATCTGTAGGCATGTGCTGCCAGTAAATGGTTGTACTCTTTTGTCTCTGCCCCAGCTGCACAGTCCAGCCCTTTCCTTCAGTACTAGTGTTCACCTTACCCTTCTGGAGAGCTGAGTTGGCTCATTCAGTTAGCAAAAGGTTTGTGCATGTATATGATCAGCACCTGAGCCTAGCACAAGAGAAACAGCAGGAGTGGCTATCACATTAGTGGTGAAAGTGGGTCTGCCTTCACTTGGGGAGGGTAAATTGGTGTAATCATTCTCACCAACACACTGGTATAGACCAAACTTAAACCAGCCCTTCCAAAAACACACTGTTCAGGGAACCAGTCAATCAAGAGAAAAATAAATAAATGTTCCTTGCATTATGAAGTTTAACACCCCCCATACACACCCCATTTGGTGAGGAGGGAAGCTTAGGGTAGGAAGAGACCATATAAGCAATTATTTCAGGAGGTACAGGGATGGGAGTACCCAGAAAAGTAAAGAGAATCATGACAAGCAGACAAGGATGATAATGACTTACTCTGGCTCAATTCTATCTGGAATAACATACCTGATCACAGCCTGAGACCACAAATGAAGAGCTAGAGGTATGAGTTCACCTACCCCACACATCAGACATCACATCCAGCCACACTCTGCTGCAAGAACACCTCTGAAAAACCATTATAGCCATGCTGCAGCTGTGGTTTTGTAGGCTTGAATTTGTAATTGCAGGCTCAGCATTCACTCTGAAAGTGGCCTGTTGTATCTAATTTCAAACACTGCCCTGCCTAACAGTCACGAGCGAGGTGCCAGCCAAAGCTACGCAGTGAGGTTATTGTTAGAGTGAAGAACAAGGGGAGTTGCAAAGAAAGGACCTTGGCAGCCCCGATGGAGGGCTACAGAGGCACACAAGGGCATACACAGGCTGCAAATAATCACACTTACTACAATAGCCCAGTTTCACTGAGCTGCCACTGCACTGGCAGAGGCTTTACAAGTAAGTCAGACCTTTGCCATGCTTGCAAGTCAGCACAGAAAGTATGCTCCTCTTTCTGCTATATTTTTCCACTTGTTGCCAGGATGAGGAACAATCTCAGATTTCCACCACCAACTGATTAAAGGAGGGTACAAGGACAGTTTCCACCTCCTCTGCCTCAGTTAATTAGCACACAGGAATGTGCTGTCAATAAAAGGTTTTCTTCCTTTTGATCAGGCTCTCAAAAGCAGGTTCTGAACATAGATTTCATACCTGAAAGAAATTAGAAAGTACAGCCACAGATACCCTATGTCACTGTACCTGTTTGCATGTGATGGAGGAATAGAAGGACTATCTCTGCCTCACTTGAATTTCCAGACACATGAGTGACAAAGAAGGCCAGAAAAAAAGGAACCTTCCACCTATTTCATATTATTGGCTGTGAAAAGTGAGCACCATGCTAATGGCCAGTATAGCTTTAATGGTACAAGGTTCCAAAGATCCCAACTGCTTTTAGAAAGAACCAAGCATGTGATTCAGTAGCTCTGGCAGAACTCCAGGCACATAATTTCCATCTGACCTTCCACTATCTTAGTGTCATCGGCTTGATAAGACACTCAGAGCTGTCTTGAAGTGCCACAGCAGAATGCGTGAAAGCTGCTTTCTTTCAACCTGGAAATAAAACATTTTTGTGACTAATGATGGCATTTTATTAATAAATAAACAAATGAATAAATATATGTGTCACCATCCTTTACCTAGACACATGTGTCCTGCTGCCTGGATGGGCCCTTGCTGTCATAAATGGAATTCTGTGCACCCATGAGAGACTTCCTGCACAGATTGGATTCCTTGACAAGAGCCTAAATGTAACATAAACTCTGTGCAGATATAGGGCTCACCATTTGTAAAGCTGCCTGAAAGGGCAGTGCAGCATACTACATAGTCTAATTCTGGTTGTTCTCTCCAACACTGCACTTTCATTAATGCCACTGGAGTTAAATCACTGTGAATATGTTCAACTTTTTTTACCTAGTTGAATCTGATCAACAGACTTGGGTGTCCATCACTGAACTTAATGAACATTTTTATGCTTCCAAAATATTCAAGATGTATCCAGTTATAGATGTATGTATATGTTGTTGAGCTCTAACCCCAGCCAGTAACTAAGTGCCACACAGCCACACACTTACTCCTACCCCTCCTCCCACCCCAAGTGTGACAGGGAGGAGAATCTGAAAGAGGTAAAATCCATGGGTTGAGATAAGAACAGTTTAATAAGTGAAATAAAGTTGTCAGTAACAACAATAATGAAAATTATGATCATGATCATGATGATAATAATAATAATAATAGTAATTGAAAATAAAAGCAAAAGGAGGCAGGAATAAAATCCAAGAAAGGTAAGTGATGCACAATACCATTGCTCTTTACCCACTGACTGATGTTCAGCCCAACCCCAAGCAGCAATCAACCTGTTCTGACCAATTCCTCCCATGGAGAATGACATTTTAGGGTGTGGAATATCCCTTTGGCCAGTTCAGGTCACCTGTGCTGGCCATGTTCCGTCCTGGTTTCTGGTGCACCTCCTTCACTGGCAGAGTCCAGGACACTGACAATTCCTTGGCTCAGGGTAAGCACTGCTTAGCAACAACCAAAACATCAGCGTATTATCAACTTAATTTTCATACAGGACCCAAAACACATCAGCTACTAAGAATAAAATTAACTCTATCCCAACTGAAACCAGGACACATGCCATGAAATGCAAGCTTGGTTATTATTGAGGTAACATCTGCAGGTTTTGTGCCCCAGAGTCCTCTAAAGCTGCATAAGGCACAACCAAGAATCAGTTCCCACACTGAGCAGTTAATGTAATATTAATTTTAAATGGACAGATTCATCAGATATAGAAAATACCAAGAGACAATTAAACAAATAGTGGTCTGACAGATAGGAGACCTAGCCCATCAGCTGTTTAATGCTCCCATGATGAGCAAACAAACCCAAAAAATTTAATGTCTTCAGAGGGATAATTGTCCCACCCTACACATGTTGTGTACATCCATAAGTACGTAAAGTTATCCATAAGTAAGTCAAACATAGGAGCAATGGTGCTTAATGGCAGGTGTCACCTGCTAAGTCAGAGAAAATCCAGGTGAGCATGGCCAGAGCTCCAAGAAGAGCTCCAGCTGCACAAACAGTTGGCCAGGTGGAGCCTGCAGATCTCTGCAGAAGGATTACGCAATCTTGCTGCAAATATTTTGGAAACACTATTCATTCTTTTTTCTGTTCACTCAGCAGGGATTACAGGCATAGTAACTTCATCTATCATTTGCACAAGGAGATAAGAGCGAGGAAGGTGTAGGGCAGATCAAGCATCTCTACTTTCCCTGTTCTCACACTTCCTCCACTGCAAATTTAAAAGGTGTACAGTACAGCTAATGTGAGCACCTCTTATCTAGTTAATACGAGCTAGGAGAATGTTGAACTAGTTTATTGCTTCCTGCAGCTGTGCCACCTGAAGATCTGATCTAGCTCATCAGATACCATAAATGGCTTTAACAATGGACAGGCATGGTCCTACCTTGCAGAAAGACATCTCTAGAGAACATAGAACAAGCATGGGGGTCTCTAGAGTTGGGGGTCTCCATAGATTTTGCTGCCACTTTTCAGAGGTCACAAGATCAAATGTCCAACAAGGACATTGAGCTTATATCCTGGGTTTCATCAAAAGAAGTGTGCTCAGCAGCTTGAGGGAGGTGTTTCTCCAGCCATGCTTTGCACTTGTGAGACCCCATCTGGAGTACTGTGACCACCTCTGGGGCCTCCAGCAAAAGATGAACATGGAGCAGTTGGAGTGAACCCAGAGGAGGCTGCAGAGATGATCAGAGCCCTGGAGCACCTCTCCTGAAGAGTCTGGGAGAGCTGAGGCTGTTCAGCCTGGAGGAGAGAAGGCTCTGGGGAATCCCCACTGCAGCCTTCCAGTACCTAAAGGGGGCTACAAGAGAACTGGAGACAATGTGTGATGATAAGACGAGGGGGAAAGGCTTCACACTGAGAGAGGGAAGATTTAGATTAGATAGAAGAAAAAAATTCCTTCCTATGAGGGTGCTGAGGTATTGGAACAGGCTGCCTGGAGAAGCTGAGGATGCTTCATCCCTGGGAATGTTCAAGGCCACGTTGGATGAGGCTTTGAACAACCTGGTCTAGTAGAAGGTGTCCCTGCCCATGGCAGAGGAATTGGAATGAGATGATCTTTATGGTCCCTTTCAATCCAAACCATTCTATGAGTCTATGACATAAGCAGACTGCTCATTACAAAAATGTTTTAGTGAGTTTGGCCCATATAACACCGACCCATATAACACCGTAGGGAAGATTTCCACATTTATTCAAGGAAATTGTTGTACAAACACATATCAGGCCTCTGTTTTCACCTGTCCTGAAAAATATTTAATTCTCCTTAAATATTCTTCTTAGTTGGATAGAACAAAGAAGAGACTTGCAATGCACATTAGGACACTAACTTTACCTAACTGTAAATTACCTAATTAAGCAATTCCTAAATTCACTATATAGTCAAGGAAGAGAAGGGTTCTAGAGGGAGATGCTGCTAACCAAAGTTTCCCACTTGGCTTTGTGCCCTGATGTAATTTGACTAATCTAACATCTTCCACAGTCTCTAATAAGCGAGGGGCTTTTGCCTTGGAGAAGGTGACTGTATTCATCTCCAATTTCCAATTTGTGAGAGTGTCAGTTCTAGTAAAGGTCACTGCAACCCATGATCTTACATGCAATACAAGTGTAAATTATTATAAATGCAAAATGTGATCAGTTGACTAATTGCTTATTGGAAAACTTCTAAACCTTTCACAATGATGATAAAAAGCATACAGTGAACAGCATTTTCAAAAAACCCAGCTATATTTTCTTGAACAGCACGCTGTTTACACATTATTTGGTTGATTCCCTCCCCCATCCCCAGAGGCTCTTCTTTGAGGGTGTTGAGGAACCCAAAGTATATGAACCACTGACAATATTTACTGAGAGTCTGGTAGCAATCAAGCAACCTATATGTCTGCTTCTCGTTATTAAATATTCCAAACTTTTATTGAGATTATTAGAACCTATTTAATGGCTCATTGAATTTAGAAACCATACAATTTTCCTATTAGCCATTTCCATCTAAATATTTATGATACCATTTCATACGAGAAATAACAAAAGACACAAAAAATGAGGAAGAGGGTGGGATTTCCTCAGATGCCTGGGAGCGAGATCTCTCCGTAACTCTAGCATAAACCAGTGGTGCAACTTAAAGGAAGCTAACTGAGAGACACAAAGCAAATCTGATGATGATGAAAGGAGAACCTGGTCATGTCTTTAAGGGAGTCTGCATAAATTTGGATACCAGGCTCTTTTCCATGATTAAAGAGAATATTTGTAATTACTCATTTCATTTCATTTGGGTGTGGTAAGGAGTTTTCCAGTTGAATCCCTGCCTGGTATAAACTGATGTATCTATTTCAAACTAGAATATAAGTCAAAATTCCAACACATTTTCCATCAGCATACTAAAAGCACAGCTGTGGCACAGGAAAAAATCACTATGATTTCTTCTTTGGATGGAGTATTGATAGAATTTTGAGGACATAAGTTATGATAGCTTGGGAATAAATCAATGCCACCTGTATTTTCAGATCCTCTAAACCTCTCATATTTCTACATACTCTGGGGTCTGAGCTATCTATAGAGAAGAAACAAAGAAGACAGGACTGTTCTTTTTATCTAATCATGAGAAAGGACAATCCTACTGCCAGAATTCTTCAATCCAGGTTGTTTGAATGTAATTCTGTACCAGTCAGAAAGCACAAGCAAAGTCAGTGCAGGGCAGAACCCTCAGAAGAAAGTGAAGACAGGTGGTGGGGCAGACACCACCATCTTGCTTCTGCTCTCTGCGTGTTCCATGACAACAGACATGTTTCAGTCCAGTTGTAACAACGTGGCACTGAGCCTGAGTTAGATGCCTTGTCACTGGAGAGGAATTTTTGGCCCAGGCTATGATGCACAGGTTCTAGTCAGGATCTGGCTTGCATCCAGCTGGCTTGCAGTACTAGGAAAATGGACATGAAACCTTTCAGACCCATCCACAAAGGAGCACTGACGTTCAAGGGCATAATCTTCAAAATTGCTGCCTCATTGTACAAACACCTCTAGTTTTCAGCTTAAGGTTGTGTAGGCTTCTAATGTTCTGCTTGAGGGCTCTGTAGGAGTGTTGCATAATAGCAAGAAGAGCGAAACTTGGCACCTAGCTGACTCCTAAACCTGATCAGGAATGTCAATAGCCAGCTGGTTTTAATTTTGGAAGAGAGAGAAGGTGATAGTGTGCGCAACCTACCACTATCAGAAAGGTGAATCAACAACAAATAAAAATAATGTGAATTTCAGTGTTCCCTTGTCTTTTTTTATTTCAAGGATAAAAGGCTTGAGCAGAATAGAGAGCAATTCCACCCAGACTGCTGTGAAAGCTGATGTGGGACTGGTTTTGTGCAATATACATAAGTATGACTGGGAATCTAAATATAGGAGTGACAAATCACTAGGCCTGGGAATTCTCCACTGATGTAGCCATTGTGATGCTAAAGAAGAGCATGGCTCCAGCTAAATTAGGTCATGAGATATTAGCACCTTTCTCTTTATGTTCCTTTTTCATAAGGAAATAAAATAACACAAGACCCACGGATAATAAGATTATAAAGCCAGTAATTCGAAACACAAATAATGGAAGAACTGAAGTCACGTAAGTGCCTCCTCATACCATCCACACATGTATATTAAGGGACACTCCTTTTCCAGGAAGTTTAATCCCCAAAATTATTTCTGAGGAATCCTGTCATGTCAATGCAAGAAATAAAAAATATCCAACTGTCTTCTCCTCCCTTCTGATGGAATTTGCTGCTCCCACTGGAAAATGCACCTGTTTACATGTAAAAACTTAGCAGCCTTGGTGGGAGCTGTTTTAAGCCAAAATGCCAAGTCTTGCAGCAAAATGGCAGGATATGAGCACTCATTTACTGCTTCCAAATTCCCATTAAGGTGGCAAGGTGCAGAGGTGTCTAGTGGCAGTCAGCAGGATAAAGGATTCCAGGGTACACGGTGACGCAGGTGCACTTGTCTGAGTGCCCCAGTGAGTAAGATTCTGGGCATGAGGAAACCTGATCCTTTCAGAGAGGAGCCTCAGGCAGGGGAAGGTGGACTAGCAAACTAAGGGACAGTGTGTTCCCTGACCTACACTCTGCATTAATATTGCCAGCTAAAGAACATCAGTAATTAGCTGCCTAAAACCAAAATTATTTGCTGCATGCATGCAGCACCAGAAGAAAGCAGTTCATCCCACTTCCCCACTTGGCATCTGCTCTCTGATATCACAGGATGGCACTCTGGTAGCTCAGGTGAGCCAGCACCATCCTAATTATTCCTCCTGTGGGCAAGTGTCCCAGACTCTGCACTGTGGGAGGGCAGGGGTTTCAGGCTTGAGTGTGGAACTTGTTCTGTGCTCAAAAGGAAGCATATAGATCCTGCACCTACATCAGAAGGAAGTCTGCAATGTCAGAAAGCAAAGTGTCTCTCTGTGGAACAAATTCTCCTCTTTTACACCCAAAATTCTCAATTCCATAATCAGGATGACATCACATTAACTCAGAATAAGGCCTGTTTCTGTAAGGCTCCCCTCTGTCCATCCTGTGTTGCCTAATTGCCCATTTTCTCAATCAACTCAATAATGAAGAATTTGCCATCATCTGCTTTCAGCCAAAGCAAGAACTTTATCTTTCCTTTTTTGTCTATGGCAAATGATAAACTTAAATGATAAGCTGTAGTATAAATAAAAGCAGGGTATCATAAGCAGCATACTGAGTAACTACTGGTTTTCAGGCTATCCCTTTATCAGATAGTAAATTAGATATAAAGCCATTTAGTTGAAAGATAATAAGGTTTATGCAACTAATAAGTAAGTCTTGTAAGGAATATTGCTGACTTCATTGTCTGTGTTAAGTCAATATCTACTTGTTAAACCCCTGACCCTCCCCTGCGTCTCCTTCTGTAACCTAGGAAGAATGACTGGACTTTAAAGTACCTCTTCCTCTACAGTACATTTTGAAAACAGAGGGAGTTAACATAAAACACAAGAACAGAAGAACAGCTACGCTAGATCAGACCAGAAGTCTGTGGAGTCCTAGATCCAGTTCCTGGCAGGGGCTAAGAACAGGCAGAAGGAAAAAGAGAGAACAAGTTGGCATATGGGAACACCTTCCCAGAGCAGCCCTGCAGCCTGGAGATTTTTACCTCAGGAATTTCCAGATTGAAAATAATGACACATTGTTCAGAACAGGCCTGCTCCAGCACTTCTGGCCCTCATACCTTTGTTAGAGCAGTACTGCCCTGCCATGCTTCAGACCACCTTGGACATACACAGAAAACTGAGCATCTAGCCAGGTGAGAGATTAGAGACAAGAAGGTAACCAGAATCACCTGGAGCCCTGGAAGCAGAACATCTCCTGACTCCCAGTTCCATGACAGTATAATCCTTCCCAGCACCCTCACCCTCTCCATGCTTTTGCAGGAGCTGCTCAGTAAACACACGTGCTCATTTTCTCTTTCTAAAGCCTCTCTGCTACTTGACACCTTCAAGACAAACACAATAAATCACTACTGACACATACAGTGAGCAGTGCTTATTTCTTGTACAGTTCCACTGAAATCTAAGCAAAGCATTACTGACATGGATGGAATTTCCCCTTCTGCTTGCTGAGTGCAGGAACAGACAGAGCCCAGCTTTGCTACAAGAGTTTGATTTCTTCACACCTATCTCCTGCTGCTTTCTGAGGATAAAAAAAGAAGAGGAAAACACAGCTATCACAAGAAAGGAAAGACACAATTTACAGCACTCTTGTATGAACACCAGTGCCATAGAGAAAAACAGGGGACAGCAGGAGATAAAAGTGCCTAAAACCCTCCAAATACTGCATTCCATGACATACACCTGCATTTTTGTGTCAAAATCCAAACAGCAGCCACAGCTTAAACTATTGCATTTTCTCCCCTGTCACAGACTGATATTCAAGTCATAAGGTTATTCCAGTCCTTTTCCCTCTCTGACAACTTTGGAAACTGCCAGACTTCGTGTTGTGCCACAGTAGTGTTCTCCAGAAGTGCATCAGAGCAAACAGCACTCTGATTTCAAATGTGCTTAGACATCCAAATGAGATATAGACTTTGAGAGTTTGGGGGCTATACATTACAACTGGAAACCAGAAAGTACCTTCTTTACCTCTTTTCCAGTCCTTCCTCCAGATGTGAGGAATTTTAAGGATCAGATTGGAAGTAAAATGATCAGTGCAATTTCTGCTGTTTTCATCTTTCCTTTTTCTTTCTTTTCCAGGATATGCTATATAGACTACTACTACTGCTACTACTAATAATATAATTTTATGGCATAACACATTGTGTTATGAGACAAAACTCTGAAAACCACGGGAAGTATAAACACACAACAGCAATAGTCATTGCATGATGTTTCAGTGTACAGCAGAGAGCACTGTTTGTATCTCTGTTAGATTCAATTTCTTGGCTGCCATTGAGGAGTTTGCTTAATAGCATCAGTTAAGACCCCAGTCTTTGAAATCACTGTTTTCATTTGCAGAAGGAGAATGGGAGGAAGATTAGCATGGAGCTTAAGTGAGAGGCATGCATATGAGTTCTCTGGGATGTAATTTTTAGGAGCGTCAAAACTGCTGGAAAGATAAAAGAACTTAAAGGAAAAATATATACATCTGCAAATGAGTTCCATCTTTTCAGTTGACAAGCATTTGGAATTAAGAAGGAATTTAGGAAAGCAAAACAGAAGAAGACTTTCACCCATCTTTTCCTACCTTTTCAGAAAACAGACCATGTGAGAAAAAATTGTCACACACAGGAGACAGCTTCTCTCTCTGAGCAGGCTGGCTGTGATGAGATGAGCCATGGTGCCACTCAGCTGAGTGCACAAGTCTGCCCAGAGCCCTCTCACAGGGGTCCTTGTTGGTAAATCAGGACCTTGCAGCACATTCTGCACCCTGGGGTGTCATTATGTTACTACTAACACTTATTTGTGTTGGGGTAGGTTCCCAAAGGTCTGCTTTTCCAGGTCAAGGACCTCATTCTGTTTGGCATAGAAGAGAGAGAAAATCTGTTCCTGAAGAGCTGACCCTTTAAACAGAAGGTACAAGCAGCTGTGAGAACCCAAACTGAAATTCAGGAGATATTTAATTTCTTCATCAATTCATTTGACTGTGAGAAAAACAGAAATGAAAAAAAAAAATATGCTCAGAGATATACTATAAATAATTTAATTCATAATTAAATGTTTGTGTTTCAGCTATCCTTAGATGTGGGTCTTTCAGTCACCACTGAAAACAGGAGTTTGCTTTAAAAACAAATCTGTTAACACCTGAAGGCTAAAATCTGCCCCAATATAATCACTTAAATAAGTAACATTTTTCATTTCATTGTGTTGCCTTATATTAATTTTTTGGAGCTAAATTGGCCATGAATGATGAAGATATTTTAATTTGATTTCATACCAGAGGTAAGTAGGCCAACAAGGCATCATTTTTTGTCACTGTACACACCACTGCAGAAACAAAATTATAGGAGGGTACTGGGATTTTTAAGCTTGAGAAAATGCTGGGATGAGAAGTACATGTCTGTGTCAATCCTGGAGCTCAGGAGAGGCTTGGGTCTAGTGTGACATTTCATGTGCACCACTAATACAGGCTCCTTACTACTCACTGGATAAAATCTATTCAAATGCATCAACTTCACAAATGTTTTTATTAAAGCTCAGGCATGGACAAATTCAAAGGTTAACTCTGTCCTCCAGGCACAGGAGGACAGGGAGTAACATCATCTAATCATGCTGCAATTCCTGGGGATCAGGCAGTTCAGCTGTTTCAGAAAATGTAGCATCTCTGCTAAAAATTCAGAGATGCTTAAAGGGATATACTTAAAGGTGTAGAGTGCAGTAGTTATATTGAAATATTGCTTGGTCCAGCTTGACTAGAGCTGCATTACTTACACTTCTTCCCTTTCCCTAAAATTTCCTCACCAGAGAGATCTCTAACTTGTGGCATCCATGAAGATAACCATGAAGATAACCAGAGTGAACAAAAGTCTACCATGGGAATAAGAGGCTCAGCTGGAATGTATCTACCAGAACCAAACCCATCTTGTCTGTTTTTAAGATTTGCAATGTGGCACTGACATGCTAAGAGCCAACATCTCAGATTTTCAGTGAGATACTGAGGAAAGACTTCACTGCTCATCCTTCTTTGTCTAAAAGCCAAAACACATCCAATGGCTCTGAATATGATTCTTTTGTCCTTCACCAGCAAACACAACTGCCATGGTACAGTTTCCCAAAGCCAGTTCTCCCTTCCCATGGAAATCACCACCTGCCTTGCCAGGTTCACTCTACAAGGGTGACCTCAGCTCTGTGACTTTTTCATCAGCCAGCACCAGAAAACAAGGAGACTTGCATCCATAAGTCCCATCCAACATTTTACTTTCCTTACTTTTTTCTGGATCATCTGGATGGGATGCCCACACATCCCATCCAGACATTAGAAGAGACCTTTGCAGCAGGTGGTGGTGAGTGTCAAGTCATTCACCAGGAACCCTCTGTACCAATTGTTTCAGAAAAGAGCAGGCTTAACATTAAGAGCACTGAATTTTAAAGCCAGATACCTCATATTAGACTTCTGAATAGATGGGTTGATTCTCATGCTTTCTATGTACCAATTTCCTAGCAGCAGGTTATATTTTTGCAGGATGTAATTCATGGAGTAGATGTACCAGATAACATGTGGTCCTCAGTAAGCAACAAAGACAAAAGAGCATAAAACACATATGCTCTTAGCAAACTTGTTCATAAATATGCTTCTTTAAAACTCAATTTCTGTTTTATTATTTTCTCTGGGGTGAAGTCTGGATTTATTTTTAATTCTTTTCTTTCTAGCAAGATTTTGTCATTCTATAACCTCTCATTTGGTTGGATGTGGCATGACTTTGGTGTTTTGGCCTTCCTTTCCAGTCATGGATTACAGCTGAGTTAAACTAAAGGCTAAACTTAGCAAATTCTCTCCATTAACATTCCAGACATGATTTCAAATGAGAGAGCAAATTGTGCAACTGTTGGTAAGAAAAATTTAATTTATGTTATTGGAATTGCAATATTTGTTGAAGAATCAAACACAGCCTGAGTAGAAACTTATATTTACCCCTGGGAATATCAAAATACAGTCCTGCCTCTGTTTCTACAGTGCCACAATGTTTCTAATATTTTAAAATAATATAAATAAATTCAATGTAATTTTGAGTAAGAATACTCTAGATGTTGTGAGAGGAACTTTTGAGGTCTCAGTATCTACAAGCACTGCTAAATACACTAAAGGATGTGGAATTACCAAGGAAGGATAATGGTGCTTCCCTCTTCAGTAAATGGTGTTGAGATCTTATGATGAAAAGCACTAGATAAGTGAGGTACTATCTGTGCCACCAGTCAAATCAGACAGCCTTGTGCACAATCTGTTTATTTTTATAGTGAAGTATATTATACTGTCAAAAAGACACTTCATCATATATAATAAATATTCATCTACATGTATCATACACTTGAGCTGCATGAAAGTTGAATTCAGAGCATAGAAATGAATGAGAAACTTGTGAGATAAATGTCACCTTTCAGTGCTGTTCTTGTGGATAAATTGCAGATGGATATAAACAAAGTCAATTATTTCATACAAGTGTTCCTTGACTCAATGTAAGTGTTCCTTGTGCCTAGACTAAAATCCTAAACCTCATCATTTACCTTTTGTCAGAGGATGGCAAGAAGAAAGAGTATGAAGTTCCACTAACTGAGGATAATTACATATAGTAACACAAACATTATCAGATATATTTTCCCAGAAACAAAGGTCACATGCAATGGTGTTGAACAAATCCTCACCAGTGCTTACTAAACAACTCCATTAACTACTAAAGAAATATTTTTATTAACACTGGCAGAGAAGGTAGCATATAAATTGAATTTCCACATGCAGTTATCATACAGCAATGACTCTGAAGCATAGCAAAATATCATTTCCATGACCTCAATCACACAAGGGAAAGCAAATTTAAAGTAATCTTTGACATTGCTGCACTTTGAGTTTGGATTTGCTAGTTTTTTAACATATGGACATATGTTCTAATTAACTTACTCTTATCCTTAATTTTCTTAGAAAATAAAATATTTTTCCTGGAATAGTCTTTTATTCAGTTTTAAACTGTATGACTAGTCCATGGCTATGCAACAACTGCTTTCCATAAGCAACATGAAGAGCTCTAAAAGCAAGAACTGTATTTTGTAATACACTCAAAGAAGCAAACTTACACAGTGGGGAAGGCCCTGTTCCCTATGATGTGTCCTCTGCAGATAAAAAAAAAAACAAAACAAAATTGTCCTGAGGAAGTAGTTTCAGTAACTTCTGAAAGTTAATTCTGAAAATGTGTTTTATGCTAATAGAAAGCCATGGATGGTGGTGTTAGGGCACTGTCACCTCCATTACAAGACATTACATTTAGAAGTTATGTATAACCATTCAGGTCATAATTTGGATTTTTTTTTCTTCCTGTTAGAAGTTTGATGCCATTTTGACATTAAAGCCTGGATAGCATCTGAAGGTTGGGCCATATGGCTGAATGCAGTGATGCTGTGGCAGCTCAGTGAGTGTGAGTGTCCTCCTGTCCAAGCAGAGACAAACACCTCACCATCACACTTGGTCCACACAGCCCCAGGCACGAGGCTACACACATTAATTCACCTCAGGTAAAGCAGCTCAATTTACTTCATCTCATGGCCAAGGCAGCATAAAAACAGGGCAGAGTCACTGTTTGACCACATCCAGCTCCACACTTGTCCATCTGCCCAAAAGTTCTTTTTGATTCTGTGTCTAACAGCATAGCCCAAAAATCCAGCAAACCAAATGTATCACAGGGGTCTGGGCTTTAAATTTTCCTTGCTTTGCAAGTATGCAAGGAGCCTGTTCTGCCAACACTTACTGACTCCAGTGGTAAATGTGCTGCTTGTTCTGCCTCCAGGGCTGCAGGTTGCTGCTCCGTGAGTGTTTGCAAAGGGATCTGACCCTCGGTTGTCCCCCTTGTGCTTCTACACCAAGAGCCAGCCAGCTCTGCCTGCACTTTTAGTGAATTGTGCCTTAATGGAATATAGGAGAATAAACAGAGGTGCTGTTCCCTTGAAAGCCACTACATCTGAAAACTGGCAGGCTGCAGTACATTATACCACCAACCACAGGGTCATAATATCTAAATACATTGTATATAGAAAATAGTTACCAAAAAGTAAGTATAGTCAGCATTTGTAATAAATAATAGCTAATAAATAGTGAAAGCATTACATTCTAGGATGTAAGATCCTCTGTCTTCCACTATTTAGTAATTTATCATGTGAAATCCACTGACCTTTCCAAGCTTTCCTTTTTCCCTTTCTGTTTTGGTGAAACAGGAGTGTTAATTATGCTTTCGCTTTTTTTATTGAGCAACATTAGCATACAAATAGGCCATCAATAAGCAATTACAATCTCCAGCTCAGAAAGAAGAGAACTACAATATTGTGTGGCTACTCACGCAAGCACACAAGTCCTTTTTAAAAAAGACAGAGCAACTCACAATTGAATAAAACAGGAATGCACAAGAAAAACAGACAATGATAGATGGATAAATATCAGGCTAGCTCTCAGGCAAAGAATTCAAAAAGGTCCTTCTTATTCATCAGACAAACATAAGACTCAAAATAACCCTCGTTTTCCCCAGACTGCCCTGCCACTGACTCCAGAGATTAAAAATCTGTTCAGATCTCATGCTGGTAACATTTATGAATTTTACTCAAGTGGAAGCTATCAGTTGTGTCAAATGGCACTGACTTATGTCTTTAGCAGCATTTGACTTATTGCCAGTGAAACACTAAATCTGCTTGCTTCTTTTTTATAGTGGGGGACCTATATGAGAGATAGGATGAATTTCTTATATTTGACACTCTTAGGGGAGGTTTGTGCTAAAGATGAATAATAAAACAATCACCACAATATTTTTTTTCTGTAAGTACAACACATTGCTGCTGTGCCCTTCATTGAAGACCTGGTTTAAACCTGAACCTACACTGATTTAAGTAAATTGTTATTTTGAACCTTTTTATACTTCATACTATTGGCCTAAAATTGACTTCAAATGCAAATAGGAGTGAATTAATTTTTAAGTGCCCACACAAGATGTTTCCACATTTTTACATAACATTTAAGACTATTTGATTTTAAAAGCAGTTATGTCTAATGTCAATCAGCCAACACATTTATAGAAGTCACTGACCTTCAGCTGAGATGCTGTAAATAACCAGATTTTGATTCACAGACCATTGAGGGAAATGTAAATAGCTTACTTTGAAACCATCTTTGACTGAAGGATGACCTCTTACACTACTATATCTTGATCTGCTGCAGGTTTCATGTCTGAAGCAGTTTGTGCGTATTCTGTTTGGGGAGTACCTGCTCTACAGCAAAATGTAAACAGCTTGAATTAATGAAACCAAAGTCTGCTAAAGAAAAAGATGCTTACACCTTTTGTGAAAGTGATCTTGACCTCCTGCCCTATGTATTTTTTTTTCCAGTAAAATTATAAATAAATCTTTGAAAACTACATAACACTGATTGTCTAGGAGGTCTTCTTTTGTTTAGGACTTCAGCAGACATGTTCAGCCAAATCTCACCTTGCCAGCTGTGGAGACAATCCCCTTGGCTTCCCACTTTTCCTGCCAGCAGCAAATACCATCTCTGGCATGGAGACAGAACCACTCAGCAGACACCACAGTTTGCAACCTACCATCTCAGTTTAACCAAATACAGATTATGTTGTGAATTTCAGCTGTCAATGTTGCTGATGCTCACTTGACTTTTCCATCTCCCCTGTGAGGGTGTTATCTTCTCAGTTGCCCAGGAGGATTCAAAGATATTCATTAACAACAGCATTCCCTTAATACAGTTTAACAATCCCCCTCTTCACCAGGTTTCCTCCAGTGCAGGGAAGATATGAGCTGCTAAAATTCAAGCTGCTGTTGGATGATTTCTCTGGTTTAAAGTACAACTAGAGAGTGATAAATATATTTTAACTCCACTATTCTCTTCAGTTCTTATAAAATCTCAATTTTTCCCTCTGGCATTTTCCTGCTTTACCACTGAAACTTTGCACTGCATTTCCTGATGGCTTTTTCTGGTGATGCTAGTAAATGGGATTAAGGCACTGCCGAGGACCACACAGAAAAAAAAATAAAAAAATTGATACTTTGATATGAACACTGAAAAGAGGAAGGAAAAGAGTTGAGGGAAAATGTTCAGAGAAGCAGGTTTGAAAGTGCAGTCCCATGAACTGGAGTGAGCCAACCTGACAACTCACTGTCGACACCTTGGTGTGACACTGTGGTTCTCCCCATTTTTCTCCTCCTCCCTCTGCCACTCGTCCTGCTCCTGTTCTTATCTTATGTTGGCTCTGATGTTTTTGAGCCACTCCTTTCACCAATTCACTTCACCATCCCAGCACAAACTATGCTGTAGGTTGGCAGAAAATGATCAGATAGTTTCTGAAGGCTAAGTGAGCTCACAGGAAGGAGACACAAGGACCAAAGTCAGTGAGATGGAGCAATCACAGAATCTCAGGTTGGAAAGGATCTTTGAATCATCAATTCCAAACATGAATATTGAGGCTGGACAACCAAGAGAAGGGGAGTGACACCCACCTTTCACAGAAATTACAAGATACCTGAAACCAAAGTTTAACCCAATTTCATCTAACACAGTAGGACATTTCCAACCATTCTCAAGCAGTTTGCTGACCTGTTCACAGGTTTCTTGCTCTTGCTTTGATTGTCCAGGTGGTTCTGTCCAGGGAATGGTGAAGACAGGGAAATCTGTCACTGGAAAGGAACATTGCATACACAGGCTTCCCTCCTGGTTACCTTCATGATATCAGAAAATACCTAGAGAATAAAGCTATAAAAAGGCAAAAGGGTCTCAAATTCTCAAAAACGCAGTAATCCATTCAGTTAGTTGATTAGCAATGTGCTAACAGACTTTTTTTTCCTCCACAATTAATAGCACAAGAATAGTATTACTAAAAGGAAGGGCACTTTTCAAGCCCAAGTTTCCAATGTCTTATTTTGGATTTCTGAACACTAAACATGTCACAACATGAAATGTGAAATTTCACTTTTATGTGTTGTGATTTTGTCCATTTAAAAAGAAGTATATTTCCTTGAATCTTTTCTATATCTAAAATAGGAAATATAATCAAAATTCTATTTCTTTCTGAAAAAGAAATTGGCAGCAAATCTTTTTCTAGAAAATGTGGGATCTCCCTCATTTAATTAAATAAATTTTAAAGTCTTTGTTATAACTCTCTTTATAACACTGCACAAGCATATGCCAAGGCAAAGCTTTTAAGTGAAAATTTTGCAAGGTAATATTGCAGCTCATTTTCAAGATATTTCAAACCAGCAGCCCAGCCCAAAGACATCCATTTCAGTTGTTCTCTGATTCTAGGATTGCTGAATGTTCACACTTAATCATAAACACAGATGATAGAACCACAGCTGTTATTAAAATAGAGATAAGATAAATCTTAATTAACTGGTTGTATGTCTGTAAATAAATAAACTAATCCTATCTCCCTGAATTGCAAGTGACAGCTTTGCATCAGCTTGAAGAGATTTCTTTTATTTTTTTAATTTCTTACTGGCGGTTACAAATCTCAGTAACAGAAAACATAAAGTTTGAAAACAATAGATTTAAATTTATCTCAATGGCTTCATCTGAGAATGGAGTTAATGCACACTCTTATGCCTGTCTTCCTAAAACTGAGACATAAGTTGGACTAATAAGCAACAATGTATTCAGCTCTTGTGCTCTGTGTGGCAAATCTATCGCTGGGGCAGGTCCACTAACTTTAATGCTCCTGCCATTCGTCTGAGAAATAAAGTAAAATGGAAAAGTTAGGATCACAGCTCTGATGCTGTCTTGGCTTTGCTGACGACTACTTTCAGATACCTGTCAAATGCATCATTATTTTGTTGCAGTTTGTATATTCTGACATGATCTATGTCTGTGGTTCAAAATCTTCCTAGTCTTCAATAAATGTCTACATATTACACCTCTATAAATACAGAATTCCATATCAATATTGCTAGCAGGCTATCCTAGGGTTATTTCAGTGACATTTTTATGCCTCTTATTGCTAAGTTAGTAAAGGGAAAAATATTCCTTTAATTTACTTTTAAGTTGATTAAAACTTACCAGTTCTGTGGTGTCCCAGCAACTTCACTAAAATCACCGATTCATTTTAGACAACCTTCCAAAAAAACAGCTGATGATGTCAACTTCTTGGTCTTGTGTTTGGTCCACATGCAGTTGACCATGTTAAGAGGCAATGACTTGATATTGCTCATTCTCACACAAGTCAAGAGCTGGAAGTGTGCAGTCTATCTGATTAATTCCCTGGTCTTTATGAGATGACTAATGGTTACTCACCAAACAAAAAAATTGTATTACCTGATCATTTTTGATGCTGTTATCTGTAGGGGAGGAAGAAATGGGGTCATTTCTAGATGCGATGGAATTTCATTCAGCCTACAAGTGAGGCTTACCAGTCTGTAGTTAAGACAGAAGAGAGGAAAGAAAGAGGAAGACTTTCAGGAAAAACGTAACATTTCAATAAAAATTTTATAGTTTTTGTTTCACCAAAATTTTCCAATAGAAAAACTTATCATTCCTCATGCTATGTCTTTGAATATGAAGTAGGTAGTCTGACACTCCTTAAATTACCAAAATGTTGGTATAAATACACTTTTCCAGGAAAGATAAAAGTACTGGCCAAATGTTAACTAAAACATTACAAGATTAAGAATATTGTAACCACAATATTACAAGAAACAAGATTAGACAGCTGTGAATATTTATATTTTTTAAGGTTCTAATCTTACACGGATGATTTCACTCAGGATTTTTTAATTGCTAAAGTGAAAGGCTGAGGTGTAATTTTGGCTTTATAACTCACTGGCTGTTTAATGACAGCAAGGAAAGAAAAGTTGTCAAGATTGCCAGTGAGAGGCAGTTAAAAATATTTATCTTTATTATACACTCAATCATAATATTTACAGTTTCTGTAAAATAGTCGATTGATTCCACTAATTCACAAATTAATAACATGATGGGGAGAGGAGGGAGAGAGTGCACATTAGTAGGAAATTCTTCCTAATGTGATAATCAGCCACCTATGTTTGTCATATATACATGTAAAGGGGAAAAATATTCCTAGGTTAAGTCTGAAAATGTTGCTACAATAATCTCAAGGATAAAATTAGCTTGCTCAGCCTAAACCAAGAAAAATAATCCTGTCTCTCCTTCTCTTCCACTAGCAAAAGAGATCCTAGAATAAATAGAATCAAATTATAAAAAATAGTTACTACTAAAATAAAATTGAGTTGGAAAAAAAGTGAAGTATCGAATAAAACCAAAGGAGATATATTGCAAAAAAAGAAAAAAAAATCCAAGTATATATTTTAAAGAGCTGTTTGGATGAAAGACTTGAGATAAAGCTACTTATTCCTTCTCAGTTTCTCCCCCTCTTTCCTGTTTGGCTTCACTATAAAGCAATAAACACCATCTGGTTTTGGAATTTTCTGCTGCTTTGCCTATGGTGCTTCTTCTACAAAATTTCCCTTGGGCCAGAATTTGCTGAGCAACCTTATCTTCCCAGAAGTCAGTGGTTTTAGGAGGGATTCAGCACCTCAAAATCTCAAATTCCTATCAAGTCTTTCTGCCTGTGGAGGTGTGCCTGGATCTCACTGGCTTGCCCTCCTCTCAGAGGGCTAAGTGAAGGACTTCCCTTGTTCCACAGGTTTTATACCAAGGACAAGCACCCCCAGAGGATTTTAAACCAAGGATAAGTGCCTCCAGAGCTTGGGCCTGCACCCACCACTTCTTGCCTTTCTCTCCCTCCTCTCATGTCCTGAATGAGGCAGGTAGGGCTGGATTTCACAGGTTTTCCCCTGCCATGAGAAGGGCACTTGCTTTTCCAGAGTCCTCACAAATCGCTGCCCTCAGCCCCTGGCTGGCACAGACACAGGGCTGGACCTCTGTGGCCAGCGCTGTACCTGACACCAAATCCTCTCAGAAATCAGGATCTCGAGTGACCAGTGCTCCCCCATCCATCTGCAGCCAGGTGAGACACTCTGCCTTCCTCATCTCATGAAATCCATCCCCTGGTTCTCTCACTCAGGACCTACAAGCACCTGACATCAGATACAGGGTGAGCAGAAGGGAGACACACAGCTGGAGGCACCAGCAGTAGGACATCCCTTTTTAGTACAGTGTGGCTACTTTTATAATATGTAATATGAAATTTTACTCTAGGTAGTGTGTCCTCTGCAAAATATTTTCTAGGAGATAGCACATCCCAGAGATCCTTTGTAGGATATCATCTAACTGGAGATTTTCCTTCTATATTAACTTCAATAGAGCTTTTGCAGAGTAAAATGAGCTAGAGCTACCCTTCCCACAGGGTAACACAGACCCCCCTCAGTCCTGGAATAAATGTTAGAGGAGTATCTGTGTTGCCTTTATCTAACACATGAATTAACTCAAATGATCTGGCAATCAGTTAATTTTGGAAGAAAAATTCTCATCTGCACATGCCCTCAGCAAAGATCAGTTTTCTTTTTTTGTCTGATCTCTCTCTCTCAGCTCTTTAAACTCCTCCACGAGAAAGCATATCACCCTTTAGCTGTTCCCCATACACAGCCTGCTGCTGGCATGCAACCAGGAAAACTCCAACCCATAACAACATCAAGGAACCATTGCTGCTCCTGCTATCACAAGAATCCTGTTCAGCTTTTGGGGTGGGTGGTTCAATCACAATCTTTACAACAGATCACGCAGACCAAGGAAAAATTCGTTTTTGGAGCTACAGATGAAGAAATCATAGAGGGATGAAAAATGCTACCCAAGCACCTCTAAGGAATTATTTTCCTTGTGTGGAGATTTACTTGTGATATTATTAAAGAAAGTACTGCTTACTGTGGCCTTATATCTTTAAAATATTTCTGATACATATTGAATCTTCCTCACATGCACACTACCATTGTCTCTCGGGTTTAGTACATTATCAGCTGTGGAAAACTATAGGGATACTTAAAACATCAAACAAGCTGTTAATTTTGTGATTATGAAAATTGCTAGATTGTAGCTTCCTGGGACAGCTTCTCCTGGGGAAGCTGAATACAACATTTGAAAAATGGTTAAACAGCAAAAAACAATTAAATAAAACTGAGCAACACAAAAACAAACAAAAAAACAAACCCACAAGTTACTCACTGAGTGACCAAGGCAACAAGTCCCTTATTATCACCCCAGACATCTAAATATGTACAAAACAGACAAAAAGATTTAAAAAATCCACAAACAGAAACAAAAAAATACACAAAACGAAACTCTGGAGCTGGAATTCACAAAAGCTGATGAGTATCTACCATAGTATGGGTCTGTATCTGGGCAGGTCACCTGAAGGTGTCTTTACATGCAGCAAAGAATTAGACAAACAAATTAATGAAGATGGTGACACAATTTACTTCATTAGTTTCCTACATTCTTAATTGCATCTTTTCAGTTCTATTAACTGCTTTGACTACATCTCCCTTGGCTATATTAGGTGTTTATGATGTGGAGACCTAAAAGTCATGGACCTCACCCTGATCTGGTAGTTGTTCTTAGCTTTTCAACACTAGAGGACCTTCACTGTGGTCCAAACATAACAAAGTTCACTTTCACATCACTACTTAATCTGAACCTTTCCCACACTGGAAAATGTTATTGAAATCCTCAGTTGAGGGCCCTTCTAATCCATGCTTAACAATTTGAGAACCAGTGTGTACATATCCTTAAATATTATTCATGTCAGTGTGCCTAAACAAGATTCATGTGCCTGAGAATTCTTTATTAAAAATGTGATTTAGGGACACATGACAGATAGTGACATGCCAGCTCATCCACCACTAACCCAACTCCTCATAAATCATGTCTTTGAAAATGAACTAGAAAAGCACAGGAAGAGTTACTTGCAAGTACCCAGTGGCTCAGGAAATGCAAACACTGTGCTGGCAGAGCATGAGTGCATTTAAGAGATTAAATTATTTGCTTCTATCCCATAGTTTAGGTATAAGACAGCTGAAGAAAACAAAACCACACAAACAAAAAACCCAAACCACACTTATGTCATGTGTATATCATAAAGGTGATTGCCCAGAAACCTTCCTGCTATCCTGACCTCTGTGATCCTGGCAAAAGGAGCAGTGGCCACTCCACCTCAATCTGCCTGTGAGCGAGCTCCGAATTCTACGGAGCACAAATGGGAGCGATCAGAGGGCTGGGCTATCTGTACAGGGATAACCCCCTCATCTCTGCCTCTTCCTTTTGGTTGAATACAAACTTTGTCTCCCTTCTCATGGCATAAGCTGTGCCTTTCTTTATCAGTATGAAGTTAGTGACCCTGGTGAGCAACTCCCTTGATGGGGCACACTAAACATTGCATAAGAGAGCAATAAATCACCGTGCTGTTTAACAGTGACCACAGGCTTCCCCTCCACACTTACCATAAGCAAAGGTACAGGAAAAAACACCACAAATAAAACCTAAAATTCAGGAGTTGGGTATTCAGGAATTGCCACCTGGGTCAAATGAAGTCTTTCCACAAACTTCCTATGCCCATTTGTGTGTGTGGCCAAGCCTCTTTGTACTTTATCCTCCTCTTCTCACCAGCAAAGCAGAGCAACACTTCCCTGTCTAAGGCTGAATATATCAAAGATTGTGATATACCCACATATTTTGGCAATAAAGTTCTAGCAGTATCTCGGGTAGATAAAATCTCCTGCAAACAAAATACTGGATTCCTTTGAAAGAATAACTTTTTTTTTTTTTTCCAGTTCAATCAAGCTAAAAGAACAATGTTCATTATACAAACAGGTTTTCTGATGTAATTACCAGGGTTTCAAAGTCCCCTCCTGTACTTAGGGTTATGGAACTTGTTGCCAAGCAATTACCCCTTAGATTTGCTTTAATCCATGCCGATCATTTCCCAGAGCTGATCATTACTGCAGACTTTAATTGCCTTTGTTGGCTTGTATGTTGGTGGAGTTCAAACAGAATAGATTAACAGGAGGCTGCCAGTCACAAAACCCTTTGAAAAAAAGGCGGGAAGATGACTTAAGAAGCTCACAGTGTACTTTATTCCAAGGACTTCCCAGAAATTGTGGTTCACACCTATATTAACCTGAGAAGAGGTCTGCAGGAGTTATATCCTGATCTCGCTGCCATCACTTTTATAGTGGTACCAGCCATCTGTGCTGTATGGAGCTGCAGGCAGGAAAGTCAGCAAGGAACTGGAAAAACAGTGACTGAATTAAGCAGAAAGAAGGATAAGAACATTATCTCTGGATAGTGCAGTATGCAAGACAACCAAGATATCCCGTGCATGTAAATCTCAAGCCCGTGTCAGTAGGACAGACTGTCCCACACTATCATTCCTGTGTGCTTTGGGTTTGCAGGTCACTGGGAAAGAAGATCACTCTCATTCCTACTCCAAACATGCAACCTGGTTCCCATCCCTTCAGATCATGTCATTTATCTAAAGGTGCAGCAGGAAGCTGGATTGAGTCTGTGATAAAAGAGATCTTTTCCTCCAATAACATGGTTTATCTATTAAGTGAAGCTGCTTTTAGAAGAGGCTCAGTACGTTTGCAACATCCCCCCTGGTAATGAGGTTAATGCACTTGGTACAGCTGATGCTGTGGAGCATTCATCAGGACCATCTTCATTTAAACACCAGATGCATTTGCAGCCATTCAGTACTTTGCCATCTAACACAAACTCACAAAAATTTCTGGTTTCCAGTTTGTTTCCCAAATGAGCATAAAACCTCTTAACATTTGATACTTTTAGCACAGATTTAAGCTAATACAAAAGAGAGGGAATTTTGTCCACACCATACATTTTTCTTCCCTCCCACATGATCATTATCTCTTTTCCTTCGTAGCTCAGTAACACCTAAAAGCTTTGGCATCACACCAGGGGCTGCACCAGCTCTCAACATTGTACAGCTACATGGCAGTCACAGGCTCAATTAGAGTGGTATCACAAAGCCAAAGAAAAATAGGGACAATGCATACGTATGCTTGGAAATGAGCAAAATCTGGGAAGAAAGAAGTGAAGGAAATGAAACCTCACATCAAAATATGATGAGTAACAGCTGGATTTACAGAAAGTTCGTAGTGACAGAGCATCAGAGGGTGACAAGGTTATGTTTGTGTGGTTTATGTGGCAGGAACATGTTGCTACAGCCACCAATCATCAGGCATAGAGCATGTTTACACACAGCTGTGCCATGACAAGAACAGAATTTACAGGGAGAGAAAAAAAAAGAGCTAACTTCAGGGGAATTTGATATTGCAGTGTATGACCAATACTGGGAGCCCATTATGCAGTAATAATCTTTAGTTCTTTGGAACAAACTTTTTAGCATGGCCTGTTGTGATAGGACAAAAGGTACTGGTTTTTAACTGCAGGAGTGTCAATTTAGATGAGCTATAAAGAAGCTTGTTAGGGATTTTTTTTTACAGTGAGAGGTAAAGCACTGGAACAGGTTGTCCAGAGAGGTGACAGATACCCTACCCTTGGAAACATTTAAGGTCAGATTGGATGGGACACTGAGCAACCTGATGGCAGGAGGGGTTGGACTAGATGGTCTTGAAAAGTCTCTTCTAAACCAAATTATTTTATGATTCCATGTTCTGGACTCATGAAGAATACTTTCTTAAAATTGCCAGTAGACATACCCACCACAGTCTCAGGATAAAGACATGGAGTGAGAGGCACATTCTTACAGCCCCTTTGAAAACAGCCTGATGTGCTCTGCATGGGGAGAGGCTGTATGAGCCAAAGTCCTTCTCTTTCCTCCTTCCTTGTCTAGATAAATAGATATTCTCCATCTATGAGAACAAACAGGCTTGCAATGAGAAGGTGCAATTGTGCTGTGATACTCCCAGAACAACAGACAACATTTAGCATGGAGCTGCTACCTTGAAAATTACTTAAACTGAGCAAAATGGGAAATGAAAAAATAAGGGTTTGCACACTTTCATTTGATGCTTTGGGAGAAAAAACAAAAGACTATGTTAAAAAGGAAATTTTAGAAATGCAAATAAATTGGAGTGGGGATCATCAACCCCAAGACAGAATATTTTAACAGAGAAATTTTTGATGTAGAGAAAGAAGACACTGCTTATGCTGCATGGGACAGGATTATTATACAAGGAGAACAAGAGAACCTGGAATAATAGAGATGGACTGGAATGCAATAGTATAAATGTGAGGTCCCACAGCTGGGCATAAACACCACTAATGTTTGTCATTAACAGAGGCTAAGGAAAGAGAGACAAAATATTTTTTGTATACAGTCAACAAAGAGCAATAGTCAAACATTATGTTATAAATGTGAAGAGGAATAATTCAGTCCTAAACTGTTATGGGATGTGATGTTTCAAGGAAAAAGTTAAGAGAGATTAAAGTCACCGTACCAAAATGTGAAAATATGTGTGCAATTCTAGCCACACATTTTCAAAGCAAATTAAAATGGGAATGGACAGGAGACAGATACATTTTTTGCTCATTCCAATGAAACAGATTGTCAAGGATAAAAGTTCTTTTCCATATAACTATTGGTCTGAACTATGGAGTAAAAAAAGACATTTAAGTTGAAGGACTTTGTTGACTCAAGAGGGAATTGAGTACATACCATCCATAAATGCAGTCAGCTTGCAAATTGGAAGAAAAACATCTATCTATCATAGAAATTAATCTCTAGAAATTTCCATGGAAAAAAAACTCAATGCATCGACAAAATTATTGTGGAACTTGATACATTTAGTAAATACATTTTTATGGCATATTTGCCTCCAACAGAATAGGAACAGACTTACTGAACTAGGAGATGACTTTCCACTCTATGTCTAAAACAGAATTCACCCTTTGTAGAAGATGCAGAATTCAAAATATAAATATCCTTGAGTCTACAGTTTGAACATTTACAAGAGTTTTAAATAATTTTAAGATTCTAAAGTTTCAGCCATGGCTCATAATTTGTATATCACACATCTGTTTGGCTCTTAGGTTTTTATACATGGTTTAAAGGGACATTTTTTCCTTTTGTGGGATTTGTTCTTTTTTTCTGTGGGATCTTTCAAACACCAGATTAAAAGCATCTGCATCAAACCCATCCTGGACATCACTGCCAACATTTAGTCCTTCCTTTGCCATAGAACAGGGTTTTGTTTGGTTCCCTCAGCTTGACAGCATTTTTACATCTGGGAACACAAACCAATAAAAGCTTAGGGAAAATATAACAAGAAATAATAATAATACTCATTCTGGCTGGAGGAAAGTGCCAGAACTTGCTGCAGAAAATGACTGGTTTAGTGCTTATGTAGGATTTTCCTGCCCAATTTAGGACAACCCTTAGAAAAAGTTGCTATGAGAAATATTTCCGTAGAAAGCAAGCTACAAGTTAACAGAATAGGAAAGACAGAGGCAGCTGTTCTGCAGGGCACACATTTTCTCTTCAATCAATATGCACCAATGAATTGGAAACAAACTGCTGAATCTGTGCTAGCTCAGGGGCTCACCCACGTGTGAGGCTTGCCCTGACCTCGTGTTGATCTGCTGCTACCCAAGGCTGTCTCAGTGGATTTAAAGTCAAGGTGAGCAGACATTCACAGGAAACTGGGAAAATCACATTTGGACTGGACCCCTCCAGCTCACCTCCACTTGCCATTTTGTTAAACCCAGATGTTGTCAGAAGACTGACCTGTGGGTCCTGATGCACATGGTCATATTTAGGAACAGGAGCCTGGGATGTCACATACCTTCCTTTGCTTCAAAGTGTATCAACACAAACACCAGTACTCCTGAGAGCTGACTTCTGAGGTATTTACACCTTGTGACACAAGCTGTGGGTCAATTTTCCCACGTCTGAGATACCTACAGGACCCCTCTCCAGGGTGAATTCACTACTTCTCCCACAGATGAGGGCATGTACAGGATAATTGCTTTTTTAATTTAACCAAAAATTTTTTCTATACTTAGAAGGATCTAGTAATGTGTACAGTTTTGTTCCCTTCCACTCTGACCAGGGTCAGCAAACAGGTCCAAAATGTACCAGCATAAGACATATGGACACACTTAGGCAGTGCATTGGAACATATGCCTGTTTTTCCTTGAAAACAAGGCTAGGAAGTCTGCTCTAAAATCTAGAAAATAAGTTAGAGTATACAAGAGTATTTACTTTGCTTTTCAAGACTTGGGATACAAAGAGCTTTGCTTCCACTTCAGGGACTTCTCAGCTAACTGATGAGCACAGGATTAATAGCTGCACTCACAGAAGCAGCGAGGTTTGGATTCATCCCATGAAGACTTGGTCTGTACTTAGTGGAGATGGAAAAACTCAGAATTGCCTCCCCATGACACTTTCTTTTCTATGCTGGTGGCAGAGAAAGCCCAGAATTATTTTGGTCCTTCAAGTGCTGACTCTGGCTGGAGCACTGTGCTCATCCCACCACAGCATTTCCACTGACACAAATTGTTCTGGAATTGCTGCAAAAGCCTCCGAGAAAAAAACTTAATGTAGGGCCCATAACTGCTGCAGAGAGCTCTGGCTCTGGATGGTGAAAAGGTTTGTGTTTCAAGAACTCTGAACAAGGGTGGCAGCTCCATCATTTGTGCTGATGGTAACAGTTTGCCTCCTTTACAGCTATTGCATAAGGAAAATATCTACTGCCCACTTTGCAGTGATTTGCCATTTTTACTGTGCCAAAGCAAGGTTTTATAAGTGTCTCTGTCTTTGCACATTAAATCCAGGGTGTGTAAGACAAAAATAATGTGGGGCTGGAAAAAAACCAAACAAAACATAGGATTTCTTAAGGAAATTTTTCATTGTGTGGCAGAGAAAAGAGAGCCAAAGGGTCTTTTATCTGTAAAAGGACAGAATTTGAGAAGCAAATTTTAGGCAGAAAAGTCTAATGTTTTTTTCTACTTCCTTTGGCCTCAGGAAATGGAGAATCCCTTTAAAGATGAATTGTGAGAGAACCCTTGAATTTATTTTCCCATTTCAATTAAAATGGGTGCTCACTCATAGATACTTCAAATAAAAGCAACACTTTAAGCAGCACTCAGTTAAAGAAATCAAGGGTTGGCTCAAAGAGGAAGGTTAATCAGTAAATAGAATGTTAGCATGGAATTTACAAAACCTATTGCAGAACAGGCAGTTGAATACAAGCCTCCTATGTGACCTTAAATTACATTGCCTTTCTCTACCTTGGGTTTGCTTTTCACATGTACTTGAGGTGTTCTCATAGTCCAGTAAAAGCAGGGACTGGACAGAGACATGGATTAAACAAAGCAAACTTCAAAACCAAGTGCTAAACCAGCTAGGTTGTGATGAGGATTAATAAAAATAATTGGATCATTTCAAGTTTCAGGTCCTGTTATAAATATTTTGCACCAGTCTGTGAATGAGCACCTTGCACATTGGAAATGTTTGTGGGGCCAGGCATTATCTGTCAGGAGAAGGTGGATGAGGTCTTCTTCAGTAAGGAAAGTTTCTTGGGGAAAATGAAGCCAAGGGTATGAAGTTAGAGGAAAAAAAATCCAAGGTGCCTTGTCAGATCTCAGCTCTGTCAGGTTTGAAGTTGAACTAGTGCATATGCAAAGACCTGTGCAACTCTGCACCATCCAAGCCTACTGAATCAAATTTGCCACCTTTACATTTCACAAATACTTTAATCCAGCAAATGCCATTCTTGATTGCATATGCCTGTAACCTTCTCTATCTAGAAATCTGTGACTTGATTCCAGTTAATCTATCTTTTTTCCTTCCCCAAATTGGTGTTACCTGGATGTTAGCTACAAAAGCCCCTTCCTGGCACAATTCTGTGTCTTTTAGTCATATGTTCCAGTGTGAATGAGACGTTTGATATGTTAGTCATAAAAGAACTATCCCTCCAGAAAAAATATCATTATCTGGCACTGCACAAAGTGCATGTCAAATTGCCCTTAACTTTAAGTCATTTAAGGCTTTTAATTTCTGAATGCAGTTGTAAAAATGAAAGCTTTGCTCTCATCTCAAGCTTTGTTAATCACACAGTTAAAAATCAGACAAACGAACATCATCAACAAACACAGATTCAACTGATCATGATTTCCACCTTCATCCAGTGACTGAACAAGTTTCTTCATTTTCACAGGACACAAGAATGGAAATTATTTGAAAATGTTATATATATACTTAATCTGTCTTAATCTTGCTTTATTTTAGTAATGTACTGTTTACTCCTCCTTGCACTGGCAAATCAGGAGTCCAAAATATATGTATTTATTTACATTATTTTTAAATATCACAGATAAAAAAGATTATCCTCCCTTAATATACATTTAATAAATCCATTTTTCCATCAACAGCTTCTGCTTTGACCTGTATTTGAGACACCACCCTCTGCTCTGATGTAACACACTGCTCTCACGTGTTTATTTCCAGCTCAGCTCAGGCAATGGCAGTGAGTGCTTTAGGAAGAGACAGGTGTATCCCTACATTTGAGATCATTTTCTGATTTCTTTCTGCCAGCATCCCATAATCCTGCTTCATTTCCTTCTTTTGCTACCCACTGCCAAATCACAGCTAATTGCAGGGCCTGACCATAAAACCTCCTCTGCCCAGATGGATTCCTGCACCTCTGTTTCGCTCCCCACTGGGGTGAAGACTTTTTTACAGCCATGCAAAAGCCAAATTAGGACTGATGTGGATGAACTCCACAAGGTATTCTGTTCAACAGTGAAACATCAGGCATGTTCACTAATACTCTGAAACAGCGAATTCCTTTTCCAAAATAATATTGTGTTAAGTCTGCAGATTGCACTGATGCCACCAATACTTTCATCACTGAGTGTTAAGATTTCTTTTTCTTTCCTTTAATCTTCGAAGATACAACTTTCCAACTGATAAAAATCAGCAAAGTATGTTGATAAGCACATCATCAGCTACACCTTTAGATTAGGTTATATTTGATTTAACATTATTAATTATTCTGCTTTCCAATGAGTAATCAGCCAAGTGATTGCCTACCCAAGCCATAGCAGAACATCCACAGATATTGTGTAACCTGCAACTGTGGTAACCTGAAGGATTCCTCACAGTATAAAGATCTGGATAGAAAACTTGATGAGCTATGTAGGAATTTCTTCAATAGCTATAGACATCTGTAAGCCAACATCTGGACACTGTGTGCAGGCTTAGGATGTACAAGAACCAAAGCAGAAAGAAGATTGTATTGTCCTGAGTACATTTTAACTTCATCCCTTCTGGGCAATAAAATGGTTGAGTTGAAGTACAGAATAGGGCAGGAGAAGAACCTAAAGGTGAGCACAAAAACACAGAATCCCTGCTAATAAAAAGAGGTGCATCAAAGCAAAAAGACAAAAAGCTGTGGTAAAAGGAACTACAGAACTATGTGCCAACCAAACCTGCAGTGAGGAGAGTTATAAGCACACAAAGATACCAAATATTTCTTCATAAACTTAAAGCCAGACAGGCCCACTAAAAGATAAGCCCAGCCTCTTGGATGACATTCTCCATTAAACCACATACTACAGTCTTGGGTTAAGGATAAGAATTTAGCTATGACTAAAGCACATCTTGCAAAAATGCACACAAGGCCTGATTTGCAAACATCAAGAAAAGTAAGACCCAGTACTTTCCTTCAGGACTCTACCCTAGACTAAAACAAAACTTTTAAAAACCCAAAGCAAAACAAACAAAAAACCCAAATAAAACCCAAAATGAAACAAAACAAAAAGGCTATTCTAGTGGCAAAACTTTCATTGAGTTCAGAGCCCTTGTTTCTGATTAAGTCTTTGTGTGATAGATTGAGCAGAGTTCAACAACCAGTGTTTTCTCTACTGAAAATATTTCTGCTTCACAGTGAAGTCATCCCTGTATCTTTCTTGCTATATTAAGCTGATGAGTATCCTTAGGTGTCTCTCTGTTATTTCTCCTTAAAAGAAAGAGTTTGCAAACTAGATTGAAATTACAGCTCATTATTACATTTTGCCCCTAAAAGTGAATAAATTAAACAAGTTACTTAGTAAAACTGACAATTTTTTAAAGGTGAAAAGTGGCAAAGAAGAGAAAAATTCTGATAAAAATGGCAACAAAGGCATACAGTGGGAAATTTCCTTGTGGCCTGTTACTCAACCATTAGATGTCCCCAAGTGCCATCAGGATAGGACACTGGCCAGGCAAACAAAAGGGGCTAAAGAGCCACACAAGCCTGTGGATTTGTAGTATTCACTGTGTGTGTGTGTGTTTCATACAGATTTACTGCTTGAGAGCAGCAATGATTTTCTCAGTGTTGGTAATAACTGAATGGTTCCAAAGGGAAGATTCCAAAGGTGCAGTGACTATGGAAAAGCTCACATGGGATCTTATTCAAACAGCACAGGTTGAACCTCAGTTATTAAAGTCAGTGGTGTACAAAGAAACAAGGTTGGAGTAGAGAACAGAGGCCAAGTTCTTGATGGATATTTATTTATCTAGAGATCAGAGCTAATCATTTGGTTCTCCTGCACTAGTGGCCAAATTGTACCTCCTCACCAGAACCACACATGACTTTAGAAAGCAAACAAGGTAAGACCACATCTTCAGCCGCTGTAAATCAAAATTTATGATTAATACCTTCATCTTAAACATTAGTGAGATGGCTGGAGCAGTTACTGCTCACAGAGATTGCCAGTCCTGCCACTGGGGCAGCCCAGCAAAATTCCCCACAGGCACTGAACTCTACAGAAAGGCACATGAAAGTAAACTTTGGGCTGGGCTTTGAGCTTTGTGGCTCAAGATGGGCTTCACCAGCATTTTGGCAAGATGCTGACCACCAAGAGAGAAATGGGAAAGACAGACAGATGCAATAACTTCCTCAGTCATCTCAGTCCCATCTACCTGTACTAATGAGTGTCCTCTCTTCAGTGACAAGCACAACTATCTTCAACGACATTTTTAGTTGAAGAGCAGGTGCTTGAGAACAATCATTTTATCTTTATATATTATTTTAGTTGGCCGAATGCTGAACTTGCAAGCCTAGTTCATCTTCTGAACAACCCAACTTTGTGCTTATTTTGAGCAAAGCACTGTACTGCTCTAACCAATATTTATTTACACAAAATCACTCCATTTACTAAAACAAGCACAAGGACATGGTACCTTTTTAGCCCTACTAACTATCGACATTTTCTATGCTTCAACAGATAATCACATACAAACACACACGAAAAATAAAAACCATTAAGGAATGCAGTGATAGCCAAAGGATCATTTCTAGATTTACTTAGTCAACACACAGGAATATGGAGACACTCCCCTTTTCATTAACTGAGGAGCCAGCTTGGAGATGGCACAGGGAGTTTCACAACACTTCCTTTCTGACAGATGAAAGGCTGCAGATTATTCAGTAGTGAAGGTGAGCCAGGGGAAGACAGGAACATCCAGGATGACAAGGCTGTCCACACCCACTAGCAATTTTTAACCAGAGGACTGAGGTACAAGCAAATATGTGCCAGCTACATCTGTAAAAGTATTTCTTTTAGATGTTCAAGGACAAGACTGCAAAGGCTGCAGAGAATAATTTGCTAGGAGTTCATTTGAAAAACCACCACCAATGGGCTGACATTTGAATAGAGATGTGGAACGGGGCTGGCCCAAGTACTTTCAGGTGGAGCGGAGTCAAGACCCTGCACACTTAAGGAAAAGTTTCTGTATTTGAGGTATTTGAGGACATTGAGTTTTTCTGTGTCTCCAGTGCTGTGTGAGACATTAAGCACTATATGCTTTACTTGGAAAAAAACATTCATTTCATGGCAGTAATGAATGTACAGTCAAAAATGCCTTCACCACACACATTCCTCCCACTCCCTCATGCTAACCAGCAGGACTACAAGCAGGAACATATGCTCTTCCTTTCTCCCCATCCGTCTTTCCCTTCTCTGGTGACAGAAGGTACTTACACTGGCAACTCTGGAGCAGTAATTTCACAGACATGCTTGGCTCATACCACAAGTGGTTAACCAAGACATCAATAAACTACTCAGCAGAGGACTCCAGGGGCTTACCTCCTCCGAGTTCTCCCTTGCGGCTGGATTCCAGCAATGTGAAGCTGGCTTCTGGCTCCAGGTCCGCTAGGAGATGGCTGGAGCCCTGCACCCCATTCCCTGGCTCCCTGCAGGCTGCACACAGAGGTTTTGGCTCTGGGGCCCCAGCAAATGTTGCCTCCTCCTCGTTTGCTTTGGCCACTCTCAGACAGTTGGCCTGAATCTTCCCTTGTCACTGTTGCAATAATGGTTTGAGGAGCACAGGGTCAAGGCAGGCCAGGAGACCTGGATGGCTCTGCCTGGAATAATAAGGGACTTGTCCAGCCAACAACAGGCAGCAGGTTTGACTCTTTTCCCAGGACCAGGGACATAGCAGAAAAGGTCTGAGGACTTGACTACAGGGCTACAGCAGGCAATTCAAAACCTCTTCCTGAAGATGCACATTTTATGGGCCAAAACAAGTCCATATAAGAGAAGTTTCTGCCAGAAGCATTTCTTCCAGGTCTCAAAGTAGAATAAAAAGTACTTCTCTGAGAGGATAAGGACATGCGTACAACAGTTTGGCTCAATTTTGAAGTATTGCCTGAAATCCCAGAGCCCCACAGGAGTTTGGTACACGGCAAAAGCTCCTTGGGCAAACCTGGCCACCAGTCAACCCAAAAGGAACAAGGCAGGGGTTGTGCAGTGATGGGATCAGTGTCACATCATGGAATCAGGGGAGCCCAAACCCTCTTGGTAGCACTCTGATGTGAATCCAGTCCCTCTGGAGACCTATCAGCAAGGATGACTGATACACCAGAACACAGCACACTGAGCTAACTCAGGAGGTAAACCCTGCTGTCCACTCCCTGTAAGCATGACTACTGACTCCCAGAGATGGAGGAACTCTCTTCTGTCCCTCCTGGCTGGTGTGTCCCCAGCCTTCTCTCAGCTGTCGCCCTCCTGCAGTTTGGGAGCACATCAGACCGATGCAGAGGTCACTGAACTGAAGTGCTGGGCATCTCAGAGCAGAGAGCTAACCCAGCTCCCAAGGAAGCCTCCTCCTAGAAAGTCAAGTAAGGATTCAGTAGCTGGAGTGGAAATGTGATAAACTTGACCTTGAAACAAGATGCCATTTCCTGGGGGTGAGAATGATTAAACACCAGGACAGTTTGCCAAGTGAGAGGAGGAATCACTAAGATCCTTTACAACAAGATTAAATCTCTTTATCAAACCTATGACTTAATCCCATTTCTGGGAAGAAGTTCTACAGTCTAAGTGAGCCAGAGGGGAAAGGGGAGTGAAATTTGCAAATTGCTGCCTCCTTCTTAACCTGGAGTCCGTGTGTCTCTGAACATACCATAACTAATGACAGTCATGGTACAACAAGATCAGAAAGATTTATTCCTTCCTACAGCACACCCTGCTTAATAAAAAAAGGAAAAAAAAAAAAGAGAGAGAGAGGAGAAAACAGGTGAGGAGAATGTTTGAGGACCTGTGGATTTTTGATTTCTCTAATCATACATGTGAGATTTCAGAAGTCAGATAATTTGACTAGTTGCATCACAAGACACTCTTCCATCGAGTCTCCTATGGATGTGAGGTCACCCTTGAGTGCAAGTAATCAGGTTTCCAAGCACTGCATCTCCTAATCCTGATACAATTGGTAGGTTTCCCCAGTAAGCTACACTGGCCCTCTAGGTCCCACTGCAAGAATGAGGTCAGGTCATCCTGCTGCCAGTGTCTGGGATGAGACATGAGGTGAGCAAGTGAGAGATTCTCACAGATAATTCATGAGACTTGACAAGTCTAAATGCAGCCAAGTAGGTTTTAGACCTTCCAGTGATTGCCTTCCAGCAAGTTGATTTCCATCAAAGGTGACACAGCTAATCTCCCCTTGCCCTTCAGGGAAGAGAAGTAGAAATGGAGCTCCGTCTACAGAGTAGTTGATCTCATGGCTAACAGCTCCTGCTGCTTTTGGCCTCTCTATCCTGTGCCTGGCCTTCTTTATCAAAAACACATCAGCTCATACACTAAAGAAGACTGAAAATGAAGACAGAAGAGGCAAATTCTAGAAATTTCCTAGTCAGCAATCCCTGCAATAATTATTATTTTTCAGGCAGTGTAATATTTTCTAAAACTCAGACTCTTGTAATATATCAGACCAGTAGTTGTTTATGTTTGTGGCATTGCTACAGCATCCATACCAGCACTAATCTCACTACGTATGGTTCACAGATTTTAAGGTCAGATGTTTGGGATCATCCAGGCAGTATAACACAAACTGCTGAATTTCGGCCAGAATTTCACCCACATCAATGTCACACATTCCCTTCAGCAGATTGCTTGGGAAACATCTTCTTTGACCTCAGTGAGATCTTTGATTTATATACAGATGGCTCCTTTCTATTTCCTTTGAAAATGATGGCTAAGGTTAGAGGAAAACAGGAGACAACAAAGCCATCTCCATCAATGCAGCTCCCTTCCCCAGAAAGTTAGTGAGGAATTCTGAGTAATTTGCACCAGAGACAATCACATTTTCTGCAAACTGCCATAAAGTAGAAAATACCAGGTGACAGCTCCATACTGGAGATGCTTCAGCACTCAGTGGGCTTATGTTAGAAACCATAGTACATATAAAGGTCTAATGTGCTTTCAAAATTACCTCATCTTTTATTTAGACATTATTTTACCTTTGTCTTCCTTTATCGCTCTTTATATGAGCGAAGTGGGGAGGCTGGACAAAATCGAGGTGATTTAGGCCACTAAGTGGAACTAGAGTTCATGGTCAAAATTAGGCTCTGGAGGAAGAATTCCCTGTCACCACCCCCACAGCCAACCCACCTCTGCTTTGCAGCCAGCTCTGTTTAAATGATTCTTCCCAGCTCCAGTCCCCACCAGCTTGGTGATGAGGCTGTCTAGTAAAAGAGGAAAACACAAACAGAAAGCTATGGAGGGCAGCTGGGTGAGGGACAAAAATAGCATCAGGGCTTTTTGTAGTGGCATCCTTTGTGCCATTAGAGTGAAAATTCTGGCAAGATTTCTATTTCATGGGATTGGTATCTCCACTGGGGAAAACACATATATGCCCTTCTCCAAGGGGGTAAAAAAAAAAAAAAATAAAAAAAGAGGCAATAGGCTGAGTTTTGGCCATGTCAGAGACAAGAGTTAGGAAACATCTAGAACAGCTGAAATACAACACTCAGGAAAACAGTGGAAAACCCCTCCTGGAGCACAGGGGGATGGAGGATGCAGGAGAGAAGTCCCAGCTCTAACCTGCTTGGCAGCCTAAGCTCACACTGTTATCCTTATCTTTTTGCTGTCCCCCCTCCACCCCTTACCTATTTTGAGGCTCTTTGGAGCAGGCTGCCTCTACCTGTGCAGCACCTGGAAGACTGATTATGATCTCTAGGTTCTACAGTAACAGAAATGGTGAGACTCCAGTTGGCTCCAAAGTCCACCATATCTCACCAACTACTAACAAGTTATAAGTTCGTACTTGGGGGGAGAAAAAAAGAAAAATAAGCTATTAATATTAAAATTAAAATCTGCAGTAGTAAATCTGCAGCTTATATATTCCCATTGAAAACACAAACAGTGTTTTGTACACAAACAGAAGTATTCAAGGAAAGAAATGCCAATATTAGTTTTTTTTCCTCTTCATAAAATTATTGGTCTCTCTCCTACTCTTGCTGGTATAAATTATCCCTAAACTTATTTGGATTAAGACAACATTTGTACAGAGATTTATTGTCTCCTAATGGTCTGCTGTAGCCTTCTAGTGAAGTTGCTAACACTGGGTATCTTCCAAAACTGTATCCCAGACCCTTGTCTGCAATTCTCACTCTGCTCCAGCATTTCTATTGTATTCTGTTCCTCTGAAGATCTTTTCCAACAACTGTTATAATGCATTCTGCCAGTGATACCATTGATGCTCTCCCATCATCTGCCCAGATTTGCAAAACTTTCTGCAAGCTGCTAAGCAAGCAGGCTCTGCTAGCTCCTGTTTCCTAAATCCTAAACAAACAAAAACAAAAAAAACCCCAACCCCCGCCCCCCAAAAAAAAACCAAACACACAGACACACACACACAAACAAACCCAAACAAACCACAAAAAAAACCACAAAAAAACCCTGAAAAACCCCACCAACTCTAGATCCTGACATCCTCTAAGCTCTGTCTTTCAGAAGAAGTGAATTATGCAGTGAATTCAACCTCCAGTATGTAATTTAAATGCAAACATTTGGCTTTCAGGCTTATGATATCCCTAAGAGGCACCAAATCAAATGTTTTCTGAAGCTGACTGAGAATTGGATTGGTCCCTTCAGGTAGATGTTCTTCTGTTTACTTTAGAGGATGACACTGACGTGGCTTTATTCAGCAACTAATCAATAATTTAATTTTGATACCTAACTAAATGAAACTCGATAAATATCAGACACTTTTAAATTGGGTTTAATTAGTGTTTATGCATGTGTTCCAGGGCTCTGATTCACAAACTGTGGCAACTCCACAATGAATCTTGTCTTTCTGCTAGAAGATACTCACCCATGCCCATGTCAGAAGCAGCAGATGGTCCTGAGACATGCAGGGTTTGGGTGCCCTCGTCCTAACGGGAAGTAATTTCATAAACCTTATCACAATGTCAGTGTTCAAAGGGAGTGATGTAGGTGATGTGGAGGGGGAGAAAGGGACATCAAAGCAGCAGCTGGGGAGGGGCCCAGCTTTGAATTTCCAACTGTGGGTTAGATGCAGCTCGGGAACAGCTGATGAGAGTGATGAGCAGCACAGAAAGACGTCAGCATGGGGAGAGATGGAAGAGATTGCATCTGTTTCCTTCAGAAACTATGCAAACAGGGAGTGACATAGTGCCAGCATGTAAAAAAAATTAATGGTCTAGAGAAATTATGTCTGCCAGCTCACAGGAGCTCCTAGCACACCAGAGGCAGTTGCAGTTCAGCACATGGATATTTTAAGAGTAAAACCACCTGCAGATCTCATTCTTACCACTGGTCAACACCAAAACATCAGAAAAGAAGGAGAGCCATGAAGAGAGCTTCCAGCTGGTCTTGTAGAGAAGAGTGCCCTTCTCTGTGAAGGAGGAAGACTTAATTCCCTAAGTAAAAGCCATCCCATGCCTCTCACCCTCTGGGCTGGAGCAGGTCCTGGCCTGCTTCGTGTGCCAGCACAGGCATGGCCAGCCAGGTGAAGAAATTAGCTGGAATCCAGAAGGTGCAAGATCCTTATCAGAACCAGCACTGCACTCAATGGGAAAGGAAAACACATAAGCAGAAGCCAACCACGTGTTGGTAGAGATTACACAGAAACACACTCTAGGGATATTCCTGACCTTTCCCTGCTCTCCTTCCAAAGTCACTGATACCAAGGTTTGGTGAATCATTGGGCTGTCGCTGTGGTCCTCAGGCTTTGGTACCCCAAAACTGATGTTAGCAACAACCATCACCTCTAAATGGAAATGATCACAACAATGAAGAGCTCTGTCGCCATACAGCTTTCCTAGATGTAAACACACATACAGAGTGCACCCTGGACTGGTCTGGGAAAACCACATCCCATGGGCAAAGGAAAACACACTCCTAAACATGCAGTTTTGCCAGCATAACCACATTGGCCCTTAGGATGTCTGCCTGGAAAGTTGTGGCGCTGGAAGTCCATGCTTCTTCATGCCCTGACATAATGAGGGTGTGCATTTATCTATCATACTTCATTTTAAATAAATATCAATATTTTTCCCCTGGGCTCTCCTTTCTTCTTTTGTCAAGAGCAATGGTTGTATAATAGCCAACATTATGATGCAAAATTAGAGGGAAGAAAATGCCTTAGAAAGGTGTCATCATCTGAATAGATGTGATGGCTGCTTGCATTAGCTCAAATATCTTTCTCCCTGAAGTCTGACCCTAGGTGTAAATCGGAAAGGCCTCACGGAACATAAAAAGAAGTACTATCCTGTTGACCCAGTTTTCATAGAGAGCAGTGTGTATAATTATTTTGGCCACCTGCAGCCGATAAACCAATCCCATGTGAGGTTAAAAATTATCCAGGCATTTACTGGTGACACAGCAGTTTGCTAGAAACCTGCACAGCAAACCTGCTCAGCCACACGCTGCTGCAGGGAGGTGTGGTGAGGCATGAGCCAGGACTGAGATAGATCTGCTGCTGGCAGATGTCCTCAGCACAAAGGAAGCTCTACAGAATTCTGCTTAGGTGGCTTATGTCATTCAGAAATGGTAGAAATAAGTGATATCACTAATACCTTATTTTGTGAGAGGATAGGAAGCTGCAGAAGGGCTGTCTGTATGGTGCTCCAGCCTGCAGGAATATCAGTAGTTTTCAGCAGTAAATAAAGCACTCTTGGAACTACTGCATTGCTGCAGAAAATCCACTCCCTGTGGGAAAAGTTATGCTACTAAAAGTGCAATTCCTTTTTCTTTAAATAGCATCAGTGCAAATATTTTGTGCCAGAAGAGCAGTGACACTGAGAGTGCCCCTTCCACAGGCCCCAGCAGATGTCGGTGTGCTGGCACAAGTCCTCAGCAGGGACTGGGAGGAATTTGCTGAGCGAGCATCCTCTGGGTCTGTGCTGATGACACTCCTGGACATTACCAGGCTACGATCAGGGACTGCTGTGATGAGCTTCAGCAGTTTAGGTTCACACAGCGTGTTTTCCCCAGAGATGAGGCTGGTGCTGCAGGCAGCAGAGCAGCACAGGTTAGGCACTCAGGTGTGAACACGACCTTCAGTGGGTCCTGCAGCCCTGGGAAAAAGGTTCTTGAAAAATCCAGCATGGTACAAATCTAGCCCCTCACAAGCCACTTACTGATCACCCCCTTTTGAGAATAACTAGAAAAATTATTTATAAATATAAAAACATAGTTCTGGGCAAAGTGCATAACCTTCTTAGACCACCCAGCTGGAGTGTGAGAGATAAGGTTTTATATTCTTTCATTTTTCACAACTAAAACATGTTTCTCTTTTTCTTTTCTTTTTTTTTTTTTTTTTTTTTTTGGCACTTGATGTGTAACAGAGCCTCAGTGAATACTCAAAAAAAAATTGTGATATAGCTGTTACAAATTGTTCTAAAATTAAGTGACCTAATTGGGAAAGCATTTTCCCTGTAACTTAATGCAGAAGTGCAAATGGATATAATTATATAAGCATAACTTCCTATTCTGTCTTGGTTTTGTTTATGTCATTTGAGAAGGGATTTAAATTCAGCCCAAACATCCCCATTTCTATGGGAAAAAAAGGTGAGATTCTTAGGATAAATTATAGTTATACTACACAGTTTAAAACATTGGTATTAATGGTAATTGTATAATGCACAATATAAAAAAAAAAACAACTAATTCCCATATTTTCCATTAGAGTTTATATCCTGATTTAATGCAAAATTAGAGTAAGCTATTAATAGCAGTGGACTTCCTAAAGATTTACTCTAGATTAGAAGGTTCTCATCTGCTCTTAGCATGGAAACTGTAAATATTACTTGAATACAAAGACAACTGAACTGTAAACCAGCTCATTACATCTCAGGTCTTTACTAAGTAATGAGTGTTCTCTGGTAAAAACATCAGTACAGGCAAGTTTTTCCTTTCACAAGATCCCCTCAAGACTGGTCAGCTAATGAACAGGGTTTAATGATTATACTGAGCCATTCTGGAAGAATTACTGAGATTTGCACTCAACTACAGAAAATGTACATCATGCAAAATCCTATGTGTCCCCACAGTTCACCAGGTCTGCATGATCCACATCTCCATGAGATATCACATTTATAACACATCTGTTATAGTCACATCTGCTGGGGGAACCTAAACAGGGCTCCCTTTGACACAGATGAGTGACATATGTTGTGATAAGGACATTTCTGCTTAGCAAGCCAAGCACAGCACAAGTGCTCTGCTGAGAAGATGCACTTTCCCTCCCTCCAAAGCTAACTAGAAATGGTGCTGTGGCCCCTGTTTGCTCAGTGCCTGTTTGCCACAGAGACCAGCCCCAAATATAACCCAAATCAAGTCATCTGTGGTGGCTGAAGCAGCGCCACGAGGTCCAATAGCTGCACTGCTGGGGTGGCTCTGCTCTGGTGGCACTCAGATGGCATCCATGGCCAGCTCACAGCTGACAGCCATCCTGTACAGCCTGCTGTGGCTGTGAGAGGCAGGTCCAGCTCCTCCTCAGCTTCTGCTTCCATCCTTCAGCTTGTGCTTTTCACAGCTCGCTTATGGAGGCAGATGGCTGCCTGCAGAGCCCCAGGCACATGGACAGATGGGCTCTCCTCAGCTCAGAACTAAGAGCAAGACTTTGCTGACCTTGCCTGTTTTCTTGGCTGGAATCAGTCAAAAAAAAACTTTCCCATACCTTCAATTCCTGCTTCCATTTGAAGCAAATTGGAACCAATGCAAATATTGTATTTCCTCATCTGCCTGCAGACACAACACGAGGTTGGGTTTTTGCACTCCAAGATGAGCCTGAACTTCTCCTAAACTCAATGTTGCTTCATGTCCTCCTGAACTCAGATTGCTCCCCTGCTGCCATTGTTCTAGATCTGATCAGACAAGGAAACATCCAGCACATCATCTCTACATACCCCAAGCAGCACATTACCTTTGTTCATATTCATGATTATGTGCATTTATGATACAATAAATGCTTAGAAGAGCCTTCAGGATCCATGTCACTTAGGAAAAGGGAAGAAGAGATAGTAGAGAATATTAAAAAAAATATATTTTTCAAGTCAATTTTATTTTTTCAGGCTAATTCTATTAATTCTCAGATCATCAGGAACCTGATGATCTGAGAATTAATTTAAAGTGATGTTAGTACTAGCACATTGTGTGGTACCTAGCTTCATCTGACATTGCTACCCTCGAGGCAGAGGTGAGGGTGTTGAGGCACTGGAACAGGGTGTCCAGAGAAGTTGTGCATGCCCCACCAGGGCCCTGAACAACCTGATCTAGTGGGTGGTATCCCTGCCCATGGCAGGGGGATTGGAACTAAATGATCTTTAAGGTCCTTTCCAACTCTAACCCTTCTATATTTCTGTGAGAAACCATAAAGGAAGAGAAAAAATAGAAGTAACTGAGCACTGAGACATTTCAACCCTCACCCTCCAATGCCAAGATGGGAGTACCTGTGTTGAAAAACAATACAGAGGTTTGGGGAGTACTGGATTAATTCAGGCATTCCTTTCTGATGTAAACTTTCCTATAATTCAATTCGTAAAAGTAGGACAGGAGGAAAAAAAATCCCAAATGTACCTCATGGTAAGAGAAAAAAAAATCTGTTTGGACCATTTGCAACCTATACAATCCCTTCTCCAACCTCTGCAACACAATTTCAGATATCACTGCTGTGGGAGCAGAGACAGCAAGAAGACAGGCAGGTACTTGGTGGGATATTGAGGCCTTTGCATTTGGTCTGGGAAGCATTGCAACAATCTGAAAATTGCACCAGAGTTGCTGAAAACAAGCCTGTAGAAACTGAACATGACAGACCTGCCCCTAAGGCTTGTGAGCTTTAGAAAACCTTTCAAAAGCTTGGATTGAGGGAGGAATTTGAGAGAAAATTCCAAGTCAACAGCTTTACTGTAAATATTTTACACTGAAGTTGATCTGCTTTTCTTCCCGCTTTTATAGTAATGTTCCTTCATGTTCTCTCCTCTCAAATATCTGTTCCTTGCACTGCTTTTCTTGACGTCCTTCAATCTTCCATTCAATTCACCTGAAAACCAAGGAGTACTGCATCCAATAGAAAAAGGAATGGAAGAGAGAGGAGCTCTCATGGAGAGTAATTGCCCAGCAGTACATTTTGATGCCATGAAGCTGGTTATGGTTTCTCAGTAACAACAGAACAGACCTGCTGAACTGAAGAGGAAAACTGTTGGCTTTTAGCTCACAGAGCTCTTGCCTCACTGCTCAGAAGAACCCCTCACCTTGCCAAGGCCAGTCCTGCATCAGCCCACCTGCAGGAATCACACAGCAGCTCATTACTGACTGAAAGCTCTTCTCCCACCACCTTTTTGTTCCCCACATCAGGAGCTCATAGGTGAAAATGGAAGGCAGCCTTGTCTACAGGGCTTGCTCTAAAAAAGGCACTGCTTAGGGAGAGCAAATCCAGCAGAGAGACTGGGAATTTAAGAGCCTTTCTAACTCCCCACCAAAAGTGGAGCCCACAATGACATCACTGTCATTCTTGCAGAGCTTGCAAGCACCTGCAGGCATGTCTCTGAGTTCTCAGCTACCTGCAGTTCCATCTTATTCCCAGTAGACTCTGCCTAAGGCAAAGAAGATATCTAACATTCATCCCCAGGTAGACTATCTATTCCCATGTCCCAAATTTTTCCTTTTCCACTCTCCTTTTGGATACTGACACTCTGCAACCTCTTTTCATCTTTCCTCCAGAAGCAGCAGCATTTACACCAGCCCAAACCCTCCAGCTCACTCATGTGCAGGCTGCTGGCCTCTACTTATGCATCACCTCCAAAGCTTTCATTTGGCAGGCAGTCTCAAAACTGCCAGCATGCTACATTAACCTGCATTTCTCTCTTCATTCACCACTCTTAATTAGTGTTTGGGAATGTATTAACATGGGGATAAGCCACAAAGTTTGCATCTGGGTTTGCCTCTTATTCGCAGGAGCTGAGCTAGCATCAGAGCCTGATAAAGAGTCACCCCTTCTTCCTCTTCCTCAAGAGCATAGAAGTGACTCCCCATCACAGAATTCCCTCTTCTTCTTGAATATTCAGTCACTGTGATTTTTTCCCCTGCTTTCACAACTCTAAGTCACTGAACAGTCATTTGGTCCAATAACTGAAGCTGTTTAGAAACTACCAGCATTTCTAGCTTGACCAAAGTCATTGCCTTCAGGCAAGGATGTAACAAAAGTGATCAGTGATAGTGGATGAGTTAAGCAACATCAAATCTCTCTGTAGCCACTTTAGGAATGAATACATAAGATAGTTATTACTGAGTTTCATGCATATGTGAGATAGTTAAGTCTAAGTTTGCAGCAAGATAGTTACTCTGACATCACAGGCTCTGAAATAGCTGCAAAGTCAGAGGGGTGGCAGAGGAGACAAGAGGGTCTGTTCTGCTCTTCCTCAAGTGGCTCACCTCACCAGCAAGGTGAGGTGCATGCTTCCATGGTGCAGCCTCTCCTACATGCTGCTATGCTTGGGACACAGGAGTGTTCACTAACATCTGTGGATATGCAGGCCTGAAGGGGTCCTGAGCTTCCCAAAGCAATTAGAAGAGTCACTGAGAAATCTGGCCTCATCACTGCCCTCTCCCAGGGTTTTTGTGTGGCCCAGATCCCTCCTCCTCTTTAATGGTATAAGGAAACCTGTAACAACCAACATAGCCAAGAAAATGGCCCTGCTAAGGACAGCAAACCAGAGGCAGCACCGTGCCAGGGACAAAAGTTGCTCAGAAAAACTACAAGTCCACACCTGAAGGAGACCACCCCTCTTCCTGCCCCAGATCCTTCCCTTAGGTTTCCAGCAGCACCAATCCATCTGGCAGTAGGAGTGGGTCTGCACTGCACACAGTAATGCAGTGATGCATTGACATCTCTGGGACATCTCAGAGCCACCCAGCTTATGGTACAGGCCAGTGCCCACCAACTGCTGATCTCAGAAGAGGCTGTAAAACCTCTATGGACAAAGTGAGGCAGGTGAGTTTTGTCTGAGTTCTGAGCTGCCATGGGACCCCAGGTACTGAGATTTGCTGGTTTAAAGCCGCTTGATATATGTATTAATCATAATATTGCAGACATGTAACATGTAACATACCTGCACATTAAAATGATATGCTGTATCATTTTAATTGAGTGACCTAAAAAACCTTCCATTTTCCATGTTCAGAAAAGCTAAAGGTAGTTAGGAATCTTCACCACACAATATAATCTAGGACATTTCCCATTTCAGCCCTCCTTGAAGGAGGCATCTACTCAATGTTTAGCAGACAGCAGCTTCTGAAACTCTGAGGGAGGAAGTATAACAACTCCCACATTAGTTGCAGTTAATGCAGGAGAAAATGACCAAGCATGTAAATGCAAGGATGTAAGGATGACCTTGAACCTTCCAATTAGCAATATCATGACCAAATTCCACAGCAGGAACACACATAGCCTTTGGCTTCATAGACATAATTTCATTTTCTGTCTGTTTAGCAGAGAGAATAACAAGGGAAGCTGAGAAGAACATGAGCTGAAGGCAGAGATACCTTCTGGTTAAATATCAGAGCACTGACATGTGGTAGCTGTATATATTAGCACATTGTTTGTGGGGACTGGCATATGTACCTATCCAGCCTTCTCATCACACATATAGACAGAACTTGGTGTTATGAAGCACACAGTAGTCTCAATTCTAACCCATATAACTTTAATCATTCATTTAAAAAAATAAAGAGAACAAGAAAAAAAAAAAAAAAAAAAAAAAAAAAAAAAAAAAAAAAAAAAAAAAAAAAAAAGCCCAGACAATAATAAGGAGCAGAACTAGATGGTCCTAAAGTAGATATTCTAATTTTTTATCTCTCTTCTCACCAAAAGTGAGATACATCTCTCCATGCCCTTTCCCACAACGCTACCAGGAGGGTACATCTACTCTAGAACTGGCCTGGAACTATACTGGTACAGGAGGGTTACCCTACATCCATTGGATAACATGGTTTGGATCTGCAGATAAGTCCTAATGGAAGTGAGCAGGGAGATGTTCCCTGCTCCCAAGCACACAGGCCAGGATAGGTGAGAGAAAATTTGGGGCTTCCCAGATTCCTTTGATCTATACCTGTACTTTGGTGTTCTGGCACATCTCTTCCAGCCCTTTCAGAGCCAAGGCAGGCAGCACAGGCACTACCCCTTACTTGGCTCTTCAGGATGGGGTCTGAGCATGGTGAAATGCCTTTGCATGCAAACGATAACAGGAACAATGATGGTTGTAGCTCACTGACAACCTCTTCTTTCCTTTCTAAGGCTGGGTGTAAATAATGTTCTTATCTTCTAAGAAATACCTCTGGCATCCCTGACTAAGTGATAAGTAGAAAGAAGAGAGACACTCTTAACTGCTGATCAAGAAGGAGGAGAGTGATTAGCATCCTCTGGGGAACACCTTGTTGATGATGGCTGCTTTGCATTGTTGAGGCTGTAAGAAGCACCTAAATTCCTCCTCCACAGAACTCTCAGCTGCTGATGAAGTTAGTTCTACATTAATCCCTCAGCACAGTCCTCACCAGGCCCATTTCTGATCAAAGCTTTTCTTGCCACTGCAGTCATAATTGCAACCCTCTGCTCCCATTTGAGAAAGGGACAGAGTCTGAATGTCAGTAGGACATTCTGACTCTGTCAGGAAGGACTGGACTTAGGCAACATCTGGAATCTATGAAGTAAGGAAATAAAGCAAAAACAACCTGCAGAGGAAACAATTAGAGGCAAGGCTGAATGAATTTTTGGGGTTTTCACACTAGGGGTTGTGGCTCCAAGTCCCTGGTAGCTGGGTTTGATATGCTGGGTCTCAGCAGTCCCCTGGAATTGCCCATCAATGCACAGTGCACAGCAATTTTTGGAGATTTAGCCCAGTTTCTGCCATGCTCAAACTTAACCAAAGCAAGCAGAAACAAGCCCAGTGAAACAGCATTCCTTCTACAAGGTCAAAGCTTGGACTAGCACACAAGTGTCCTGAAGCTCAGGCTTAATCTTGAGGAGTGGATCAATGCAGATGTGTGGGCACAGCCGACTGCACAGATTTGCATTGCTGAGTACCAACAGACAGAGCCTTTCTTTGGCCTCATCTCCCTCAGCAGTAGAAATCCAGACATTTGTGGCTCTGCACCCACATTGGGATCCTGTGGGACAGCCTGGCTCTGCAGCCAGACACATTGTGCTGGAATGCATCCTGACATCTTCTTGCTGGGGCCTCCCCAGCCTGGGCAACAAAACACAGACAAAAGCAGATGTGCATTTAGGCTCCCCCTGTGCTTTAAACACCTCAGAAAACATCTGTAACAGGAGATCACTCCATCCCAGACATGCTTGCTCTAGTGACAAAGGTGTGCCCCAGTGCTGTATTGGGTCCATGTCCACAATATGAAAAAAAATGCCAGCCAGATCAGAAATACACCTATACCCAACAACAACCTACATTTGGATAGTGTAGGACGAAAATAGAGCCTCACTTTTAATTATAGAACATCTCTTAAACTGGGCAATCCTAGCCCAGAGCAGTGATGCTCTTTCTCCCTTCTTACAATTTTTATCTCCCCATATCATTGCTTACATGAAACATCCGTTTTCATGCATGATATTTCCCTTTCTAACAAAACGCAGCAGGAGGTTCCACAGGTTAATTATAAATTGATTTTAAAACCATTTACCAAGAAGTTATTTAAATTATTTCCCTTAATTTCATTTGATGCAGCATATGTCTTGCAGTGCAAAGGGGAGATGCAGCTTTATTGCCACTATCTGCCAGATGAACATGTTCATCATCAACAGTGCAGGGAGTGATAAGTCACTTATCTGATACAGAGAGACAAAACACTCCCTCTTTCTTATCAACAAATTGAGTTACCAGCCAAGTGAAGTAGTGTTTCAGTAGCCTTTCTGGCTGTGTTTTGCTTTTAAATCCATACTGGCAGCAAATGTTCATGGATGTATTTGCCTCTCTTATGCTCATTTCAAATAGCAGCAGCAGTCACTACAAATAAGAAAGCTTCATCTCCCAAAGATGTCTAGACTGAGCGCAGTTATACAGTTCTGAATTTTCTCTGATTGCTAGAAAACTGAACTAAACTACACCAAAAGTAACAAAAGTGATGCTAAAACACTTTAGTATTTAATATTAGTCCTACAAAGAGCTTAAAGGAACACACAGCTGTAACATAGCACATCCAAAGCCTGACATGACCATCACTGATGGCTTAACCCACATTTCTCAATGCTGTCCCTTATATCTGGGTGCCTCACCTGAGACAATTAGGACGCAGAAACCTGGGAAGTGCAAGCCCTGATCCAGACAAAGTAACACTTTTGCTACACTTGGCTGCATATGCTCAAATGGATTCAGAATTAACTGCACTGCATAACAAAGCTGGAGAGAAGTTAGGGTTGTCAGCCAACATTATTAGAGGTAATTTTATTACAACTTTATTTATTAGAATGTAATATTTTTAGAACTGTAACAATGCATGGAAAGGTTTTAGGTGTGAAGAGTTAGAAACTGTCTGATGCCTTCTAAGGACTCAGATGAGCAGCTACTCCAAAAGGCTCTGTGCAGAGTGCTCCTCATGAGAAGGGTGTCAGCATCACACTGACTTGAGCAATCAGTGAATGCACAGAGTTGTTCCCAAAAAGTGCTCAGTGCTGGAATCAGCATCATTTTGGCTGAGTGTGGCTGGAAAGTAAACTTCATTGGGATAGCACTGAAAAGGAATTGCCCTTGACTGCAGAGGCCAAACGTGATCATTCACCAATGTAAGTTTTAAATGTGACTGTTCTCTTCCATAAACAAGTCCAAGGAAAACATGACTTGATAAATAGAAACTCATAGAGGACAGACATGTTAAGTCAGGAATGTTTCTAGTAAATACTTACAAACTCACTGCTACAAGCTCATCTTCCTCCTTTCCATAAAGACATATTCAAACAGGACCTCCAAGATTAATATAAGAGTTGACAATGAGAAAATCATCATTTCACCTGCTGAACAAGACAAACAAAACCTGTGAGCAATTCTGGGCTTGCTAAACATAGAGACAGAAAAGGGAGCTCTGACAATCTTCACCAGAAGCTTGAACTTTGAAGAGAGCATGGACTTTGCATTGTCTCAGATAAACAGATTCCACCTACCAACAAACTCAGATCCAACCACCTATGAGCTGTAACAAGACCAGTAACACCTCCAATCTCCAGTGTTTTCTAAAGGCCATACAATACCTACTTTTCCAGACATTCTCCTTCCATAGGGCACTTTCTTTCTCAGCACAGTTCCTATGGCTGAACCTGATAGCAATCAGATACCTCATCTCTAAAGCAACCAGCTGCATAATTCCTGGAAGGGTCCTTTGCTCTCACTTGTTTGTAGATGGGACAGGATTGTTGGATATTAATTCTCAAAGAGACAAGAGATAGCTATAAGAATGGCCGGGCTGACAATGGTTTCAATAGTTTCCAGCCTTGCTGTCAGCTGACACATTCCTTCCTCCAGATAATATCTGATGCACTCAGATGTTTCTGGAGCTGTGCCCCCACAGGATGTGTGGCAAGAATGACAGCGAGCTCTTCGCTCTGCATTCACACCAAACCTGCAAGGAAGCTGCTGGAGGAGGGTTTGTTTATTTTTCTTGAATATTAATGAGAAACCTGCACGAAAACTCTCAGTCCTTCTCTCCAGGGGCAATATTGCAAACCTCCTCAGTGTCGGGCCAAGACGGGGGGACTCTGTACTTGCAGGTGCGACACGGAGGTGGGGAGGGAGGAAAACTCATTCCTGCTGCCTCACAGCTGATGCTGAGTCCTGTACAGGGGAACGCCAATATTGAAGGGCTGGAGCAATGCAAGAGGCTCTGATCCCATTACAGCTCTAAAGATCAGGGTTTGACAGTGGTGGTACCTAAAGGATCATTAAGTAGCTGCAAATTACCTCAATACTTTAAAGAGGACTTAATCAAGCAGAGCTGGGGTGTCTTGACAATCTGATAACTGCAGCATACAATTCGGAGAATGCAGAGGCCAGGGATGTGAGACTGGCCTTTGGGACTGATTGCTCTGACACAGCTCTTCTTTTTCTTTTTGAAGAGAAATTTAAATTACCCAGCCTTTCAAAAATAACTGTTTATCTTTCACAGAGACCTTGAAAATCATCTCATTTATCGCACACTTAAATCAGTGCAGATTTCCTGCAATTCATCCTTAATCCACAGCTGAACAAAACTCTCTTCTATCAAGCAATGCCAAAATTACTGGTGTTATCTAGGTGCCTTCCAGTTATCTATGTCAAAAGGTGTTAATTCGTGGAGGAAGTTTAATTCAAACTGCTTGTATTTTTGGGGTTGTTTCCAGGGACTTAGATCAGTTTACAAGTAGTGTAACAAAAATAGCTAGCAAAAAAAAAAGTTTATTTGCGATTTGAAGTTAGTTGTATACACAGATAAATAGTTTCATTTTACATAATTAAGAATAAACTCATCAAGGGCTGTTCTGCTTGAAAACAAACCAAAATTTGATACCAAAGGTACTGTGATGGCTTAAAAGAACTGCAAAGTCAAACTGTCTGTAAACAAATTTAAATTAACAGCTATGGTAATTTTACCCTAAAGCAAAAAAGGTAAAGGCTGCACACCATAGAAAGACCCAAGCTGGTGTAAATGCTTTTACTCTCTGTATTCAAAAATGTTAAATTACTGTCTTCCAATCTGATGTCGTCTTCAATTTTATGATCCCAGATAATAGGACAAGCAAGATAAATATATATCAATATATATGTGCCTAATGACAGACCACCTTTAAATATTGCTAATGCTTTTGCTTCACTGAAGACTTGCTTTCATATGAAGTCAGTTTAAATATCAACATCTGAAATATTTGTTTTTAACAATTACAAATAATAAAAAGTCCTATATCACATGCACTGCCAGATTGAAAAATTAAAATCTAAAGTGTTTGGTTTTAACAATCAGAAAAAAAGAAATGAAAGTCTTAACTCTGAACCATGGGAAGCAAAATTTTGAATCTCCTTTGGTATGCCCAAGCCAGAGGAGCACTTCAAGTTCTTCCTGATTCTCTTGATGACAAAACTTACTTTTTCTGGGACTTCCATGGATTTCCGTGAGAGAGGAGGTAGTCAGTGTAGTCCTGGGGAAAGAAATTTAATATCAGTGCAACAGTTTCTTTACTTAGCACTCTCCTGATTCAGTTTTCATCAGTTTCTTTCTCCATATTTCCCTTTTGCTGTTGGTAATAAACAGCTTGAGTTTTTCCACAGTGAGGATCACAGACTGGAATGATGCTGAGGAAGAAGCTGCCACATTTTCTGCAAACTCTCTAGGGCACATAGCTGAGAGGATGAGGGAGGGTCAAATAAATAAATTACACTAGATAGCACTTTCACTGACCCCATGACATCTCTGCCTGAAGATGGACATCCACAGGGTGAGGGTAAAAACAGCCTTGGCTTTCAACAG
>NC_031769.1:140952268-140956257 GCF_001522545.3 Parus major
TTTTATTTTATTTTATTTTATTTTATTTTATTTTATTTTATTTTATTTTATTTTATTTTATTTTATTTTATTTTATTTTATTTTATTTTATGATATTGTTTTGATTCTCTTATTCATATTTACTGATAACACATCAGCCATAAAACCCACTGATTTCTCCTGCATACTTTATGATCTCTCTGAAGACTCAGGACTGTGGCTGCTACACTGATCTGGCTGGGTGGAAACTGCAGTGGACACTCCTGTCCATCTTCAGGAGGTGTATTTCAGTCTGTTTTTCACCACAGTAAATAGACAAGGTCAGTGGCCCTCCCAGATGTCTGCATTTCTCCCCTGTGCTGGGGAAGTCCACTGAGAAAGTACTCATTAGCACAGCATATGAGTCTCTCTGAGCCTGGAGGAAGGGGGTAGGAAGATGTTATTAATTTAGTCAGTGCTGTGCAGCTTGCAGAAACACTGTCAGCTTCTGCCTACACATATCTCACCTCCTATTGTTAAAGAAATTACAGCTGCTGAAAGAGATGAAAAAGTAACTCATATATTTTCTGGCTTTCATGGTAATAAGGCAAATCTGATTCTCCTTGATGCTGTAGTATGTCTCTGCTTTTTGGACTGGCATCTTTTGGGGTAGCAGTGGGGACACAATTCTCTGCACAGATGCTATCAGTGAAAGTGTGCTAGCCTATTTTAGTGGCCCTGACTGCCCTGGCCACATTTGTTTGGGTATATCAGTCATTCAAGGACTTAGGACTTTCCAAGACTAATTAGTGTCAAGCTAGTGCTTTCCTGTTTCTCACTTGTTGAAGAAACCTGCAAAGATATAGAGAGGCTGAGCGAAACTTTCAACAGAAATTTCTGAAGATAGCTATGAGTTCACAGACACATGGAATGGTTTGGGTTGGAAGGGACCTTAAGGATCATTTAGTTCTATACCCCTGCCATGGGCAAGGACACCTTTCATGAGACCAAGTTTTTAAAGCCCCATCCAGTCTGACCTTGAACACTTCCAGGGTTAAGACAGCTACAACTTCTCTGAGCAACCTGTTGCAGTGTCTCACCACACTCAAAGTGAACAATTCCCTCCTAAACTCTTATCTGGATCCACTCTCAGTTTAAAGCCATTTCCCCTCATCTTATCCCTACATCCCCTTGTCAAAAGTCCCTCTCTTGCTTTTTCATAGGCCTTTTTTAGTTACTGGAACATGCTGTAAGTTCTCCAGGCTGAACAACACAAATTCTTTCAGCCTTTCCTCACAACAGAGGTGCTCCAGCCCTCTGATCATCTTCATGGCCTCCTCTGGATTCACTCTGGCAGGTCCATGTCTTTCTTATGTTGGGGGCCCCAGAGCTGGACCCAGTATAATGTTCATCGTGACTAATAGACGTCTTATTGTCCTCTGAAAAAGAAATTGCAGATGTCTCTTGAGAACAAAACATGCAGTAGGCAGCACAGGCACACAGCACATTATGTCTCAGGGGTTTCCAGACAGGGGGTGCAAGAGCTTTTCCCATCACCTCTGCTTCTCTTTCAAGTTTTGCTTTCATTTCTGGTTCTCACAGGTCTGCACCCTGCCATCACACGTAAATTCCACCTGGGGTGCCAGCTCAGTCCCCTCCCATTTCCGATTGATCACTAAATCCTTCCATGTCAAAGCAATCAAATTGACTCTGCTGTCACTGTCACCTTAATGTTATACTTGTGCATTTATTCTTTCTGTATAATAGCTATTTTGTCAAAATGGCCCTTTTACTGGAAATTGATACTTAATGATTTCACACCTTGTCTCTGTTCTTTTTTAGCTGGGATTGAACATAAGAAATAAGAGCAAAATATATTTTTTTTTTTTCATCTACACTAAAACTGCCTCATAAGATCCATGCTGGTACACCTCAGAGCTGGCTCCTCAACAAAAATGAACTCACAGTCTGCACAAGCCTGGAGAAATCCTGTAGAACATTTTAAAGACTGTTTCCTCTAAAGGCTGTATTGTTTCAATAGCACATTTCTCCCAGTTTTCCCTTCCTGTTTTTCCATTCTTGTGAACACAGGGTATTTTAAGAGTCCATCTGCTCGTGTTACTTACTCCTCTCCACTTTAAGTCATAACCCTCTGTGATATTACAGTTAATTGTGTTGCCTGTGATTCTATTGCAACCATGAATAGGATCATGATTTTCAACCCTATCTGTACCTGAGTAATTTCAAAATATTTCACCTATTACCAGCTCCGTCTGAACCTCAATGGCTTTTACAATTTTGAGGACATTTATTGCGTATCTGGTGAAACTGATGCTATTCCTAAATAGAAAGTGCCCATATTGCATTTTACACGAGTTGTAACTAGAGTAATTTGGATCTTGCACCTTTCTGGCCTGCCTTTAGTCATGTTACTTCCATTTACAGCAGCAAGGTTTGCTATGGACACAGGGGGATATTATTTAAAAATAGCACAATGTATTTTAAGCCATTTCTGAGCAAGGGTATGGATATCCTATTCTGGAAATGTCAGTAGGTGAAGCATCTACACCATGCCTATGCCATGGCTCTTGTTTTGTCACCCTCTCTGGGTAAAACTGTCCTTCCTTTATCAACAGGACACGGGACAGAAGATGGTCCAGAAGTTCCTGGTGACCCTTTGCTCAGTGAGGACTGCGATGTTTGCATACACCCTGCTTGGCGAAACGCTCTTAATCAGACACGATCGGAAAAATCAAAATGGGATTTTTTTTCTTTGCTTGTTTGTTTGTTTTTTGCTGTTGTTTTGCTCTGGTTCGGTTTGTTTCGGATGGGTTTTGTTTCCTGGCGGCTGCGGCGGTGCCCGGGGGTCGCGGCTGCCGCGGGCGGCGCGGCGGGGGCGGCGGCCGGGAGGGGGCGCGCTGGCCCCGCGCAAGCGGCGCGGCCGCCGTGGGAACCGGGGCCGCCCCCAGCGCCACGCCGGGCTCCCCCCGCCCGGGGTCCCCCCGCATCACAACCCCGAGGGCTCGTGCTCGCGTGCGCCCAGCAAAATGCCGGGACGCGGGGAATGAGTACACATATAGGCACAGAACATCCCAGCGGGCCGCCCGCGGCGGGAACGGGAGAGCGTTTAGGGGGCACACCGAGGTGTCCCTCCACCTCCCGCGGGTGCGGAGGCCGGAGTGGGGATGGCAGTGGTGGCAGGATGCGCGGGGCGTAGCTCGTCGGAGGCTGGCGGCTGCCCCGGGGGACGGGAGAACAGCAGGTGTGGGAGGGTCGCCGGAGACGGGGTCCCCGCGGGACGCCCCGCGATGGGGAGCGGGGACAGGAGGGAGCGTCCCGTGACAGCTCTGCAGCCGCCGCAGCTCCGCATCCCTCGGGGATGTGCGAAAGGAGGGAGGTCACCATGGGGCGAGAGGAGGTGGTCGGAGAAGGGGTGGCACAAGCCGGGGCGGGGGCACACGCGGGGACCGCCAGAGGGAGAGTGGCTGCAAGGTGACCCCGTGGGGCTCTGCCTCCGCCCTCTCCCGGTTTAATCCTCTGCAGACGCCGGCAGAGGCGGGATAATCAAGCGGAGACCGGGTTGGGGGGTGCCCGAGCTACACACGCTCCTTTGTGCCGGGAACCGCGCCTCCCCCGCTGCCCCTGGGCCACCTCTCTGCGCTGCGGGACCAGTTTGGCCCTAAGGTGCCGGAGCCTTCCCGAGGGGGGCGAGGAGCGGGTGAAGCCCCTTCCCCCTAACCGGGGTTACCGCGCTCTCCCTTGCAGGAATGCCAGCGGGAGGAGGGGAGCGGCGAGAAACTGCCTTTAATCCCTGCTAGTAATTTTTTTTTTTTTTTTTTTTTTTACTATGTTTACTTCCGATATCTCCGTAAGCAGCTCGTAGTAAAAGACAACAGAAAAAAATAGTAAAATAAATAAAAAGGGCCGCGGAGCGCGCCATCGCTTCTCCCGGCGCAGCTCCCTCCCTCCCTCCCGCCCGGCCGGAGGCGGGGGCAGAGCGCGGCCGCGGATCGGGGCGCGGAGGGGGCGCG
>NC_031769.1:140956579-140965409 GCF_001522545.3 Parus major
TCCTTTCCGGCGGTTCTTTTTATCATCTGTCCATTTTCCCCTCGTTGTTTCCGCACCGCCTGCAATAATCGCCTCGCTACGTCTCGCAGCTGGCGCGTTGGAGAAGCCGGTGAGTTGCGGGGCTCTTCGCTTCCCATCACTCGATTCCCGCGGTTGTGGCGTTTGGATTGACACGGGCTGGTGACACCCGGGCTGCTGGCGGGGCTGAGCTCCGCGGACCTGGATACCGACGGTCCCTACCGATGGACGCTCTCCTCTGCCGGGGCTACGGCGTTCCCATCCTTTTTCTTGCGATCGGATTCTAATTTAATTTTTTGGGGGGGGAGGGGAGCATTTGCTTCTCGCGTATGCGCGGGCAGGGTATGATCGTTGCATACATTGCTTATATGCACACATATATATATGTATCTTAACATATATATATATATATGTGGGTATCTATGCCGAGATTTGGCAAAGTTTGCCAAGGTCGCTGCTTGTCCCCGCGCAGTGCCCAGGTGGCTGAGGAACAGTCCGGCTCCCGCTGGAAGCCGCCGGGCTCTCGGCACCCCTTCCCGCCGGGACGCGGGGTAGGGATGGCTCTCCGTGCCGGAGTCGTGCCCCATGTGAGCGGCGGCGGCGGCGGCGGGGAGCTGAGCCCAGCCGAGCCGAGCTGAGCCCAGCCGAGCCGGGCTGAGCCCAGCCGAGCCGGGCTGCCGCAGCCTCTCCGGGGGAGCGGGGAGGGTGGCCCCGGAGCTGGCAGCACACCCCTCCGTAGGTCAGGTCGCGCCGCCCGACTGTCCCGCCGCGCTTAGAACGGGGTGAAAGAGGGTCGTGGGGTTTTTTTAAATTACTGTAATTATTTTATATATATATATATATTTTAACTACTAAACGCGACTGCGCATTTCCCTGCCGGCAAGGCGTGGGGAGCCGGGAGGGAGCGCTGCGCGCCGGGGGCCGGTAGCTCCTCCGAGGCCGGGGGGAGCCGACCCGCACGGCTCACCCGGGTGCCCCCTGTCCCCCCTCCCTCCCGCAGGCACCAGCCGCCGCGATGCCGCTCAGCGCCGGCTTCTCCAGCAAGAACTACGACTACGATTACGACTCTGTGCAGCCCTACTTCTACTTCGAGGAGGAGGAAGAGAACTTCTACCTGGCGGCGCAGCAGCGGGGCAGCGAGCTGCAGCCCCCCGCCCCGTCCGAGGACATATGGAAGAAGTTTGAGCTGCTGCCCACTCCGCCCCTCTCCCCCAGCCGCCGCTCCAGCCTGGCCGCTGCCTCCTGCTTCCCCTCCACCGCTGACCAGCTGGAGATTGTGACCGAGCTCCTCGGGGGGGACATGGTCAACCAGAGCTTCATCTGCGACCCGGACGACGAGACCGTCAAGTCCATCATCATCCAGGACTGCATGTGGAGCGGCTTCTCCGCCGCCGCCAAGCTGGAGAAGGTGGTCTCGGAGAAGCTGGCGTCCTACCAGGCAGCTCGCCGAGAGGGGTGCCCCGCCGCCCGCCCCGGACCGCCGCCCGCCGCGCCGCCAGCCCCGCCACCCGGACTGGCCGCGTCCCCCGCCGCCTCCGCCAGCCTCTACCTGCACGACCTGGGCGCCGCCGCCGCCGACTGCATCGACCCCTCGGTGGTCTTCCCGTACCCGCTGAGCGAGCGGGCCCCGCGGGCCGCCCCGCCCGGCGCCAGCCCCGCGTCCCTGCTGGGCGACGACACGCCGCCCACGACCAGCAGCGACTCGGGTGAGTGGGAGCCACGCGTGCCCCGGGAGGGCGTGGGAACCCGCGCGGCGCCAGGGGCTCCCGGGGCGCCGCTGGAAGGCAGCACCCCCGCCTCCCTCCTCAGCCCCCCTTTTTGCCCCCCTCCCCGCCTGCGATTTTTTTTTTTTTTTTTTTTTTAAATGCCACGTTTGCGAGGCACTGAGAGTCTCAGCCAGCTTATTTCCTGGAAAACCAGCCCAGTTTTTCCTCCGGGGAATAAGGGAGTGAAAAGAGGGGGGAGGAAATATAAAGAAAGTGTAGGAGGGATAAACTTTCATCCTGGGGTCCCGATAAGGCTGGCTCCCGGTTTCATCCGTGGGCCGGGAAGGAGTTAACCCGAGAGCCGCGGGGAGAATGTGCAGTCAGGGAGGTGCTAGTGAAAGTGACTGCAGGGGAGTGAATGGGGCTGGGAAAGTTTTAGAAATGCTTCCTTAGGTATGTGACAGCGGGTTCCGCTCCCTCATAAATCTGCTTTGAAAGTGAATTTCTACCCAAAGCGCTACAGCCTTCCCTTTTTCCTTTTTCTTTCCTCTTTTTTTTTTTTTTTTTTCCCAAACTCCCTCCTGTTTTCCACAAATTAACAGATCAAGAGAGATTCAGAAAATGTCTCTGAATACCCATATGTGTTAAGTAAGCTTTTAAGGCGTGGCCAAAGCCTTCTAAATCCATAATTAAGGGCAGCTTGAGTCTGGTAGCTTTATTGCGCTGTACTGCTGACAACCGAGGTTAAACTTTCCTACTATCTTTCATGCACTCGACATTACGCAAGATCATTACAACTTTTTGAAATCGGGGAGCCAGGGTTTGGACTGCAGTCCATGTATCCTATTGCACTTGAACCACTGCTTCCTGAAAGGAAAGGCTCTTGGGGAAAGCTATGTCCAGTATCATGAAATGGATTTAAGAAGGGTTTGTCATTGGGTTCCTCATTGTGCAACTCAGAGTAGCCTTCCCTTTACATACAGTAGTCTTGAGAGTGCCTCCATACAAGTTATAAATTTTTTCATTTTTGTTTTTATGGCAGAAGAAGAACAAGAAGAAGATGAGGAAATCGATGTTGTTACATTAGCTGAAGCAAATGAATATGAATCCAGCACAGAGTCCAGCAGCACAGAGACGTCAGAGGAGCACAGTAAGCCCCACCACAGCCCGCTGGTTCTCAAACGGTGTCATGTCAACATCCATCAGCACAACTATGCCGCTCCTCCCTCCACCAAGGTTGAATACCCAGCTGCAAAAAGGCTAAGGTTGGACAGTGGCAGGGTTCTCAAACAGATCAGCAACAACCGAAAATGCTCCAGTCCGCGCACATCAGATTCGGAGGAGAACGACAAGAGGCGAACACACAATGTCTTGGAGCGCCAGAGGAGGAATGAGCTGAAGTTGAGTTTCTTTGCCTTGCGTGACGAGATACCCGAGGTGGCCAACAATGAAAAGGCTCCCAAGGTTGTCATCCTGAAAAAAGCAACAGAGTACGTTCTTTCCATCCAGTCGGATGAACACAGACTGATTGCAGAGAAAGAGCAGTTGAGGCGGAGGAGAGAACAGTTGAAACACAAACTTGAGCAGCTAAGGAACTGTTGTGCATAGGAACTCTTGAGCATCACTCAGAATACTGCAAACTAGACTGAAACTATGATAAAATATTAATGATTCTAATATCTCTCATGAACTACACAGTCCATCGAGTATGGAACTATTGCAATTGCATGCTGTGCGATTTAACTTGAGACTACACAACCTTGGCTGAATCTCCCAAGGGTTTGGCCAGAACCTCAAAACTGCCTCATAATTGATACTTTGGACATAAGGGATGATGGGACATTCTTCATGCTTGGGGATGAACTCTTCAATTTTTTTTTCTTTTAAAATTTTGTATTTAAGGCATTTTTTCATACGAGAATCCAAAAGAAAAAAGTTGTCCCCAGTTTGCTGTATATATTTACACATCATATTGCCATGTAAATACCTTTAATAAAGCCTTTATAGAAAAATGTGCAACATTAATACGCAACAGTTGTGGCAACTGGATTTATACTTGTCTTGAACTTCTGTGCCATAACATTTCACAATTTTGTTTTTTATTTAAGTACTTTTTTCCTTTTAAAAATGATTTTTATTTTGTTTTTAGATAAATAAATATTTGCCCAAAATTTAATTAGCTAACTCTTGTGTAAAGACTTCACTTTGTCTCCCACTGTTGTCATTAGAAGTCCATTTCCTTGACATTCCTTTTCCTGTCATTCTGGCAGTGATCTTGACTGAAGTCACAGGGGGGTTGGATGAAGGGAAACTGTGATAGTTTTGCAAATTAGTAGGGACTCATTTCTTGCTCCCACTCCATCTCTTAATTCAAGTGGATAAAATTATTGGTCTAATGTGCCCTGTCAATTCAACTTGCCTTGCTACCCGCTCTTCCCTGCAGGTGCTGGTTGCAATGCCTGTGTTGGTCATGGTCATTTGCCTGCTGAAGGCAAAGCTGAAGTGGTGCATTTTCTCACTGATCACCCCAGTATATAGGCTCTGCATTCCTTTCACATACATATAATTACATTTTCAGGGCACGACCTTCATTCTGCACCAGGGACATAGCCATGTACTTTGAGGGTTGCTTTGTAGTAGGCTCACCTTAATTGCTTCCTGTTTGATTTTAACAGAAGTTAAAGAGGATAAGAAAATAAACTGAGATGGTGACTGCTGAAGTGGTTAAAACAACAGAGCGGTTTCCCTTTTTAAGTGCTGAAATCAGCAGAGCCAATCTTAGTCAAACACCTTAACACTTTATTAATGTGAATAGTTACTTGGGATTTCAAGGGATACAAAGTTCAAGGATACAGAAAAGGGAGCAAAGGGAAAGAGTTATTTCTCACTTGAAGAATATGCTCAGGCAGACTCCTAACATTTGCCAGACATATTAAATAATATTTACATTCAGGACTTTTCTCATGATCAGCTTTGGATGGGCCCTAAGGTACTTGCTTGACAAAGCTCCAAAGCTAGATTTGATCTTTTGCCCCCTTTTTACCTTCTTAGCACCACTTTGCTTGTGACTTCAGCAACAAATCAATGAGCCCTTTGATGTGGAGGAAGGATGTGTTTTTCCAAAACTTGGGCCTTGCACTTTTTTGATTTCCATAATTCCCATTAAATCCATATTTGCTTGGCTTCTAACCATTAGAGAAGCAGTGCTGCCAGATAGCACCAGTGCCAGCCATTGAGCTGGGACCAAGGGTTCAGATTTTCTATTGCTTTTGAGTTCAGGGTAGGAAGAAGAATGTTGGGTGTGGGTATGTGTGGGATGGGGCAGGTGGCACTATGAAGTCAGGGTAAATGCCAAAGGTCTCTGTTCTGCAAAGCCCTGGGTAACCATCCCAACAATCTTGAATGAGGGAGTTTGGAAAGAAGGTAAGTATGTAAATCTTACTTAATGGAGGGCTTTAGGTTTTTGAAGGTTTGTTGGCAGGGGGAACCCCATTCTGTTAGAAAAATAGAACAAAGCAAGGCTTTTCTCTTAATCTTTTATCACCTCCTGTAACTGTTTATAGAAGTGGTCTGCAGTTGCTTTTTTCCAGCGTGTGTTTCAGATATTCACTTATGAAGAAAAATAATTATGTGAAATGAAACTGTTAATTGTATCTGAACTGTAAATCAGGACAACTTGCAGCTATGAATAACATAAAAGTTCTGCCTTTTATTAGACAGGATATCTAATTTTAAAAATACATCCATTTCTTCTGCTTTTTGGTGTTCTCCCTATTTTAGATACTGCTTCAGAACAGAAGATGTTGTTCAAGAACTTATAACTGCAACTCCATCCTCCAAAATAAACCAGGAGGTGTAGATCCATCCACAAACCTGAAAAATATGTCACCTTTGAGTTCCAGTTTTGTGTGTTAGCAAAACCCCCTGGCTTCTTCCTGTTAAATGAGGCTAGACCACAATGATTAATGAACCTCTTCTTATTTGTCAGCTTCTTATATCATTTGGAGAATGGTATTGGGTTTTCTCTCTGCAGAAGGTCCTGAGTCTTTTGATGAATAGGATACTTGAAGTTATTTAATCCCTTACTCTCATCTTTTAATTGAGCATCAGTTCCTCTTGCCACTTTCCTACTGGAAAATGAACCATGAACATGATCCCAAACTGACGCTCTAAAAAAATATGGTTTTATGGGATGACACTTCATATTTATGACATTTCTTACTTTGTTGTAGGATTGCAAAGTACCTAAATAATGCAATAAAAAAAAAAAATTAAAACAGCCTGTGGGTACAGGCTTAAGAAACCTCTTCTGGTCATTAAATTGCTGCTGGAACAAAGAGGAATGTGGCTTCCACTTTCCAGCTCCTCACGAGAGATTAGCACATTTGGAAGACACAAACATCTCACAGGAGTTTCTGGGCTGGATTCAGTTAGTAGTGCCTTGTATCTGGATAGGAAGGTGTTGAGTTTTGCTGCTGTTTTGGAGCAATAGAGGAGATAAGCTTACAAAAGCAGCATCTGAGCCTTGAAATGAAATGCAGAATTTACAAGGCTTGGCAAACAGCTGTACCAAAGTTCTACTTGAAATACAGGGAGCATTTTTATCTTCACCTCTCTGCTCCTTTACTTTCATAGGACACTTCAAGCTACTTCTCTTCCAGAAGAACTTTAGGCAAAATGTGGCATCAAGGGAAACTAGAAACAAACAATCATGGTGAAAATAAAATTTCCTTTATCATATACTCTCACTGATTTAACTTAATTAAATACCAACTTTGAGGATTTAATTTTAATTTTTATTTTTGTGCTTAAATTTTGTCTTTCCAGCCAAGTTATTGTGTTTGGCTTCAGTGTTTCAATATAGAATATGCTAGGGGAGAACTGGGATGTATAAAAGAACCCATGTCTGTTTAATTCAGCTCCCACTAGAATCTGTAGAAATTCCATGTTTCTTCCAGAGAAACAGAGCTGTGTCAGTGGAGGATGCTCTTGAAAATTTTATCAGTACCTATAAAGAAATCACTTTACTTGTCCCTACGTAAGCACTCTATCTCATGAAGCACTTTGCAACCCTTGCAGGCAGTTGAGAGATGACAAACATTTCATCAGAGCTGCATGAAAGGGAGAGTTTCAGGTAAGTGGAATAGAATAACTGGAAACTGGAAATAAGCCAGGCCACTGCAGTTGAAATCTGAATTTATTCAAAACAGAAGGTGGAGGTGGTTGTTTCATCTACAGAGATGAACCATCTTCTAATAGGTTGGATTTATTTTTGTATTTTAATTATTTGTGTTAGAATCATCCACCAATGAATTAACAGAAAAATAAAACTGAACTATAAGTGATCCTAACACAGGCAGACAACTTGGGGAAAGACTCAGGATTTACTTCCCAGCTTACAGGTTTGCTATTCCTTCATTTTAAAGGTGCATTTATGGGAGCTTCTGAAAAAAGGCTCTGCTGAGTGAGAGTTAAGCCCTGGTTTCCCCTTGTCATTTCCACGCAGATGAGGCCTAAACATGCCTAGGGAGAAAAAGTGAAATCAAGAAATGAGATAGATAAGCTGCAGAAGCCAGATTTCATTTCCAGTACAAAACATTTGATGTTCAGCAGGTTTCACCTACTTTGGTATCATTTACTCATCTCAGGCATAGCTGTAAATGTCAGTGGGGACAGGCAGTAAAAAAAAATGTTATCCAAGATTCAGAGTAGTGGCTAGGAAGTCAAAGGGGACTTTCTTCTCCTAATTTAATCAATCATCTTCTACATAGATCTTGAGCTAAGGGAAGGTGCAAGAATTTGGAGCACTTTGCTTATAGCAGTGGACTCAGCTATGTAATTCCCTTTGCAGAACCATAGAATTGTTTAGGTTAGAAAAATCTTTAAGATGATTGAGTCTGACCACTAGCCCAGTGCTGCCAAGTCCACCATTAATCCATATCCACAAGAGCCACACCTACATGTCTTTTAAATCCCTCCAGGGATGGTAACTCAGCTCTCTGTCAACCAACACTCCTAGGTCCTATTCCACTGGGCAGAAAGTTCTGGCCCCAGTGCTGGGCCCTGGGAAACACCACTTGTAACTGGATTTAACTCCACTCACCACCATTCATAACCAGCCATATTTTTACCCAGTGAAGAGTGCACATGTCGAAGCCATAATCACCCAGTTTTTCCAGGAGAATACTGTGAATACTGTCAAAGGCTCTGACAATGTCTAGGTACACATCACAGCCTTTCCTGCATCCACTAAGTGTGTCACCTTGTCATAGAAGATCAGATTTGTTAAGCAGCACCTGCCTTTCATAAATCCTTTCTGGCTGGGCCTGATCCCTTGGTTGTCCTGTACATGTCAGGTGAGGTCACTCAGGATGATCTGCTCCATCATCTTCTCTGGCACTGAGGTCACCCTGAGGCCATGTAGCTCCCCAGATCCTCCTTCCAGCCTTTCTTGCAGATGTGCATCATGAAAGGGTTGCAGGTACTGTGCTTCTGGGGGGAGCTGTTTTGTGTGGGACCTTGGCCAGGCAGTGGTTATATCATCCTCAATTGGTTTGTACTACAGTACAGGTATTTTTTTCAAGTCTCTACATGCCCAAGCAGCTTGTCTTCAAGTGTGTCCAGACTCCACCTTCCTAGCAGATGAGATTAATTTTTTTTGATAATGATGATTGTGACCTTTGGTGCTGAATATTAATGCATATGAAAAAGTTTGGCTACTTGCCAAAACCATTTCATATTTGTAGTTACTGAGCAAACCTTGCTTCAAGTTGCCACCAATGCACGGGAGCCCAAGCTACAAGGCATTTCTGCATGATGGTGCTTGAAACCACGAGACACAAGGGAGAAATCAGTGGCTGAGAGTGGACCTGCACAACCCTGGCTAACTGAAGTATCTTATTCCCACAAGCACTGTTTCCAGTCTCCACCTTGATACAGGAATTGTGGAGCTATTCTTTTTTCTAGACAAGTCTGGGAGAAAGCAGCTAGTTCCTGACATTATTTGTTATGATGATTACATTTTATTGCTAAATTCACCTTTCATGTATGTCTGTCTATGGATCTTGCTATGGCTACTTTTCTGTTGAATGCATTTCCATTCAAGG
>NC_031769.1:140965508-140976947 GCF_001522545.3 Parus major
AGAAATAAAGGATTAGGTGGAATAAATGAAGAGATTTGAAAACATAAACTGCAAAAATTAAGCAATCTGACTGGGTCACAAAAAATTCCAATCAAAGAAATAAACACTTATTGGAACTAATTAGCTCCATCAGCTTCCTTCATGCTAATTTATCCATGAAGAAAGAGGGGAAAAGGAATTCCAGGTGTCGTGTTTTATGTAGAGCTACTACGAGGGCAAACAGCCAGAAGTTCTGCAGGCTGAAGTCAGTGTGCACGGTGAGATGTGCAGCCCCATTCCCGATTCACGTTCCCTGGGATCCCTCGGGACTCTGCCCTGGCTCGGGGGTTGCAGTTCCACAGCAGCGCTCCCGTTCCCAGCACATTTTTCTTCCAGGCTCCCCACGTGTACAAGGGGCTGCTCACAGGGGTGCAGCTGCCAAGAGTGAGAGCTTCTTTTCACTCCTTTTTCTCCCATTAATCTGCTCCGTGACGACAGCAGAGCCAAACAAAGCCTCTCGGTGCAGGTAGTTGCTGTGATCTAGTGCCTGGCTGAGTGTCTGACAAAGCCTTTTCTGGCTTGGGACCAAGGCCGTGCTGTGCTGTGGATGAATTAGGGGAAGAGGGATCAGCGCTGAAGCTCTGTAGATACAGCAAATGTGAGCTAAAGGTTCCTGTGCTTCCCTAGGGCACGGAAACATCCTGCTCTCCCTCTCCTGAATAAAAGTGGTGTCTGCAATACCAGGTGGGGTCCTACCCACCTACACAGGCTCAAAATTTATTCAGTCTTATTTTATGTAGTTCATTTAGGTTTATCCAGTGTGATAAACTGTCAATGCTTTTTCCTAGAACTATTTATGTTCTCATTTGACTGCACTACAATAACTCCTTAAGTAATTTTGATTTATTCACATATGTACCAGGAAAGATAGCCTGCCCTGTAACAACTGCAATCAGGACAACAAGATTGTCCTGACAATCTTTCCAACAAGATTTCTTCAGAGAAGCTGATGTTTAAGTATCTAAACCCAAGTAAAAATGTAGCAAATGTGTTGAGGATGCTGGATCAGACAGCAAAGTTCTATCAGGGTTGTCCCACCATTCTACACTTTACAAATTTACTTCTAGGCTACACTTTAAAATCATGAATAGATTAATAAACTGAATCTATATTAAAAGGATGCAACAAAATATATAGGGAGGATTTTGTTATAAACCATGATCCATGAACATAAAAAATTCAGGACAACCAAATGTGATCCATTAGTTTCTGAGGAACTTGAACAAAGATGCTACTGAACTGGGATGTCTTTTCAACAGTAAACAGCATCACTATAGAACAGTTGTAACATACCTTTTAAATATTAGATTGTTTATAGTGTGTAAGTGTGAGGGACAGGAGAGGAAAAAGGAGTTTTGGTTTGGTGGTTTGATTTTATTTTTTTTTTTACTTTATCAACTAAGTATTTTACATAGAGATTTTACAAAAAGAATTCCATCAGCCTCCTAATAGTTTGCCATGTACTGGCTGCAGACACTGAGATTCACAATGGTTTGAGAAAAGAAAAGCTGTATTATTTTGATAAATTGTGCTGTTTTAAAATATTGATTTGATCTGCAAAATTTCTCTCATCTGGGCTAAAGCAGATTTTTCTTTGGGCACACATAAAATCTTATTATGTGTTCCCATTATCATTCATCATTATGGTAAAGAGTAAGATAATACTGTATTGTGCCTAGACTTGAACACTTTAAGGGAATAAAAAGGCTATATGAATATCTTATGAAGTGATTGCAAAATAAAATTGACATCAAAGTGATTCAACTATGTAACATATTATTCCCTCCCTGTAAAATTGGATTCCTGCTGAAAAACACTTTCCTTCTTTTGCATTTGTGAAAGAAAAAACATAAGCCTCTTGCCCTTATGGAACAATACAGCATTTTCTCATGTCTACAAGGGCAAAAGTATGCATTCTCATGTGTACTTTTATTTGAAATTCAATTTTTGGTGCTTAATTAAAATTAATCCAACCCTTTCCCTTTCATTTCAGCAAGCTGCCTTAAAACTGAGACCTCATTGTGGCAGCTGAAACAGTCAACACATACTGGAAAAGCATTATGGCAGCTCCAGGGGCAAAAATAATCACCAGATATTAAAGACCTGCTTAGGAGCTGGAGCAAAATATCAGGACAGGGAGGTGGCTGCCACAGAGGTCTGTGCAGATACACAGTGTGACCTCGGCATTCAGGTTGCCCCATCCTCCAACTCTGTTTCAAGCTTCTTTTTCTTGAAATCGATAGTCCCATGCATGTCACACACTCATAATGTTGCTTTCCAGAAGATTTTAAGCTCATCTGGTGTTTCCATGAGGTCCCTCTGTACAAGTCCCTGCTGGTGGACCTTGGTGGCCCTGCCTGCAGGAGCAGTAAATCCCACCGGAGAGTCCCGGCCCCTGGCATGGCATAGGGTGTCCACACAACACCAAGTACTCACCTGGTGTGAGCATACTTTGTCTGTTTAAACCTGTTTCAAAAGCTTTGAATGATAAACTTAATCCTGCCACAATTTATGAGAAATTCGGTGTCTTACTGCAGGTGCCCTAAAGTCCTCATGAATACCCCACAGTTTGCAGAGCAGTGATGACGTTGACATGAATTGCATTCATCCTTCTGGATGCTTCAGCCATGCATGGTTTCAATTTTATGACTATGAGGCCATTGTAACTTATTTATTCCCTAATATAGCTGGCTCTGTGTCAATCAGCTTTCAGCTAATCCTTTCCTTTGTCTTGGTATGCATTGGGAGCAGCATCTTGGCCTCTTCATGAGGCACCACACAAACCATGAAACACTGACTCTAGCAGAGACATGATTACAACCTTAGTTTTGCAATCTTTCTTTAATCTTCTTTTAATTAATTTAATTCTGATATCATTATCTAGATTACCCCATTCATTCAGCCTCACAGCATCTCTATCTTCATTCTCACTGGCAGGCTTTGGTAACTTTGCAAATGGGACAGCTCTATCTCCCATTTCTACCTTTTGATCTTTACTAACAACCTTCCTTTAATGTCTGCTGAGCTCAGCCTTTTGTCAGGCGAGCACTCCACCCTCCCTGGTAGAAGGGGCACTGCTCTGATCAACACAGGCATGCAGAGCTGAATTTCTACCATCTGCCTCTCCAGCTGATCCTGCCGGCCCATCTTGGCTCTCCAGCCAGTTTTAAAACCAGTTCAACCAAATCCAATTTAAAACTGAAGGGCAGACAGGATTTCATAAAGTTTTACAGCCCATTCAAGTTTAATGAGTTTCAGGACCTTTGTCATTTTCTGCTGGGGGATTTCTTCTGGTAACTTCCTTGGGTGGACAGTATTGGGGTGAGCAAAACTGGAGCTTGCAGCAGGCACTATAGGTTAGAACATATATAATCCATATTGTTTTGTTTTTCCATTTACTTGAAAAAGAGCTCAGCTGTTGCTTTGTTTTTTGCTTAGTGTCACAAAAATGCCATGCCATTTGTGCAGTTAAATGGAAAGGTCCAAACTATTGCATGTTTCTATGACTCATAGATCATCTGTTCCCTCTTCTGCTTGGCCTTGATGTGAGAGAAATCAAGGGGTCAGGATGCACACTGGCATGACTTGCACTAAGATCCCAAATCCATCCTATTTCACTGGGATAAAAATCCTTATTCTGGTATAATCTCATTCTAAATTGAATTAATTTATATTAGCATTCCTCTGCCCACGCTACATGGCTGTAACTCATTATTTTTTAAAATGTGTAAATCCTGATCCACTCGTCTGCTCAAGCAGGGTCATCTGGTGCAGACAGCCCAGGACCATGACCTTTAATCTGTGATCGTGGCTTCTGAGTATCTTCAAGGATGGAGACTCCACATAACCCCCCTGAGCAATCTGTGCCAGTGGTCAGTGATCAACGTCCTGGTCATAACAGCTTTTTTCCGTGGTGTGTCTTGATGTTACACAAGATATAACACAGAGTATGTAAATTTTCAGAGATGCTGAGCAGATCCCACAGCTGGGATTGCTCATTACTTTTAAAGAGCAGGCAAAAAAAATGCTGCGGTTTTCCTCTTCTGGAGCAGTAACAATTTCTGGATGAAAAGGCAGCAGAGAAAGGATAAATCTGGGGTACAAACACACACAAGTGCACTGCCTGCTCTCTGCCATTTTTTTCTGAGTAACTTTAAACTCTGATGCACTCTGGCTTTCAGGCAAGGCACATTTTCAGAAGCTCTCAGATGTCAGTGGTTGCAAAGCTCAGCTGAAAACTGAGCACAAATGGAAAATCCTGTCCTTTGGTCTCTCCTGGCATGTCAACTATTTACTTTGACTTATTTAAAACTTACCTGCTCTGCCCTCATTTTCTCATTTCCAGTCAGTTGTACCAATTGGCATCATTTGGCTAAAAGACAAACTATCCAAACAAATCAGTGTTGCTTTCCTGCCATGAGCTAACAAAAAAAAAAAAAAAAAAAAAGATCCCTGAATCCTGAGGGCAGACAGCAGACACTGGCAGGAAGGCAAGCAGCCACAGCCCTGTGTGGTGCTGGTTTTCTGGGGTGATAGTCTATTTATGTGATGCTTTCCATACAACCCATGCTTTCCCTACCCATCACTGCCAAGATGAGGCTGGTCAGCACAACAGCAAAATAAGCTGCTCTGCCTAGTAGTGGAAAGGTCTTTTCCCAGCACATATTACAGTTTGTTTAGATGGTGGTTAAAGATGGTGTGTTGATTTTAATGAAGATTGATAGTCAACAAGAATATGCTGCCTGCCTTGCTTCTCTGCTGGATGCTCAGCAGAGAGCCTGGCGAACCTTAAACAGTGGGATCCCCTGTTGATTTGGGGATTAAAAGCTGTCTGTGGAAGACCATGCTGAGAAAATGTGCAGAGAGTCTCTGCTGAAGGGGCTAATTCATAGTTTAGTCAAGTAGCTTTATAACCATGTCTGTCATGAAAATTTGTTATCAGCATATTGTTTGAATCACAGATCAATGCACGCTGATTTTGGCAAATCTAATTAGATTTGATGGGGAAGAACATGGATGCATTTTCTAAGGCTCTGTAGTTCCCATCTTTCTGTGTATAATTTCATTTTGAATTTGTTTAACAGCAGTTAAAAGTTGTGAATCGTGATACTGTGGAGATGTCAGCCATGGTTATCCCACTCCCTTAACCAAGGCCGTCTGTCACCCAGCGCTGAGAGCAAGAGACTGGGAGTCAGAATTCCAGTGCCTCCCAGTTACACCAGTCAGAAGTCAATGTGTGCTCTCTGTATGGCCACAGGCAAGATATTTTACATATCTGCACCTCAGTTTACATATCTGTGAACTTGGATATAGCATATATATGCATCTTAAGGGCATTATAAGACTTCATTGATCACTTCTACTAAGCTGCTTCAATTTCTTCTGCTTCCATGGCACAACACAACATTGATTATCATAATCTGAGATGTGGCAGGCGCTTATCTATCTTTATGAGTACTGTGGCTGTGCTGCAATTGCTTAAATCCCTTCCTAGTACAGCAAGGATACCAGCAATACAGGTGTCCATCATGATGTCAGGGCTTAAATGGGACATTCTCTGGGACTAAACTGGTGAGCAGCTTATGACAGATGCCTGCACAAGATAATTCTGCCTCCCTTAGGTCTTTTCTCCAGTGCTGGTAGTGTTTCTTTAGTGGATGTTAAGCAGTTTGTATTCATATCCTGTGCCTTGTAGCACCGGAGCAGCAGCATCATGACTATGAAATGGACTTAAAATCCCAGGACAGTGTCCTGCTGTGGTGCACATCTTTACCTCTGACATGAGAGGTGGGAAGAAAGGGGCCAGTACAGGCCACAGGCTCAGGATTCAGGCACTCTCCAGGCAGCAGAGATGCAAAGGAAGGTGTTGGACCAGATCTCCCACTTCTTAGGGCGGTGCTGGGCCTTTCTATGGAACATGGGCTGTGGTGCCACTGTCACCAGCTGTGCTAATGAGGGCACAAGTCTTCCAGCTGCCTCTGAGGAGGATCTCATATCTCCAGCCACAAACCAGCCTGTCCCAGCCCCCAGAGGACCCAGCCCCAGTGCCTGCTCCACGGCAGTGCCACACAGGCAGCATGAGGCACATCTACAAACAAGCACTTTGGGAAAGTTGAACTTTACACAAGTGCATAAATAGCAACAGGTCTTGAAAGGAGAAGGACACCAGGTCCAGCACAGGTTCACACACCATCCCCCACTTCCCTCCTGCTGCTGGAGGAACACTGTGCATTGCCCAAAGCTCAGGTTGTGGCTTGGATGTGTCAACAGGCCTGTCGTGACAGTCCATGGGCTGCCAGTGTCACTCTCCCTTGAAAATTGTTCACATGAATGTTGTATATTTGTTATAGATGAAGAGATTAGTGTAAAGGCTAAAAAAGGAAAGTAAACAGAAAGGGAAGGACCCTGGGGATACCGCAGTGGTGTCTGCCAGCTTGGCTGGTCCGACCTGTTTATAATGTCTAACACAATCACAGGTGCCAAAGAATAACCGACAAGTTAAACAGTTTCCTCTTTGAGATTTAGCAACAGGATCTTTGTGTGAGGAAAGCAGAGATCTTGTTGTTTTCCCAGGAACTGAGTGCTTCAGAATTAGGGAAGCAGATGCCAGGCTCTTCTCTGGAGACTGGTGGCATTTTACCTGCTCTGTACATGCTCTGCTGCTGTTGAGACACACAGTTCTCCTGTGGGCACAGGGCTCACCTGTGACCAGAATTATGGTCCCTGTCTCTCATCCAAGGGTATCTTCATGTCCATGGTTTTCTATCCCTGCTAACAGCACCACCTCCCACTTCCTCTCCCAGGCATGTGACTTCTCTTGTGATCTTTCACCCTTCAGACAAAACAACCTCCTTCTCCCCAAGGATTTAGTCAGTCCCTTTCTCAGGAGCTTCCTGGGAAATCTGTCTGGGACCTGAATGGTGCTGTCTCCCTTTTCTTGAATTCTCTCTTGTTCACAGAATTATTATTTTTTTTCACTAGTGACATTAAACCTCTGTCTCACAGTTTTGATAGTCCTCCCCCCAAACTCAAGCATGCTCATCTCTGGATCTACTTTACAACTTTAGTAATGCAGACATTTGATTTCACTTTATTCCAGGGCTTTCTTCTTTCTTAAATCACATTCAAGATAGTAAGTTTAAATGCTGTTTATAATCTCTAATGGAGTTTTTGTACCTCTCTGTTCTATTAGTTCAGTCTTGCTGTACATGCAGAAAGGCATCTATTTGAAAAGTCATGTTTGGTTTTATGGGGTTTTTAAATTTTTTTTTAATTATTTTTTATGCCACAAACTTGGGGAATATATGTAGCACCTGAGTCACCTGTCTCTGTAGCTGGTAGCTGGACCATCAGTGACAAGTCTATTATTTCTGTGCTTCATACCAACCCTGAATATCCTCTTTCTGTGCTCTGGAGTCACATCTAAGCTACCCAGAATCTATTCTTCATATCACATTGAACACTGAAAAGACACAGAAGTCAGTGGAAGTCTTTTCTAAACTTTTCAGTCTTTATTTTTGCTGTTATTGCCTCCTGCTCCTGGTTCTCAGAGTTTTGTCCCCACCAAAATCACAGGTGAGTCACTATCACCTAGAGATGGATCACTGTTTGGGTACAGGAATACCTTTTCTTTAAATTAATATGAGTACGTAAATGCAAAGACTCGGAAAAGAAAATAATTATGATAAGCACCATTGCATTTTCCCATTGTTTTATCACAGAATGAACTAGATATTGGTAAATACAGCAGAAAGGTATGTATGAGAGTGAGGACAAGAGCTGGTTGTGTCAAATCATAACATCTGCTGCAGAACAAATGGGTGTAACTGGTTGTAAATACATTCAGGATGACAATTAGGTGGTTTCTAATCTTCAGAGAAGAAAGGTTCCAAGATAATATCCAAGAAGGTGAAGTGAGGGCAAGACATTGATGTTCAACTTAAAGTCTTTATGGCCAGGCTGGTGTAAAATGTTGGTTTATACTGGGAGAGGAGCAGATGCAATGACCTAACCCTTCCTCCTGAGAGTCTTAGATGACCGAGGGGTTTTTTGGGGAGTCCTGGAATTAACCTGGAATAAGCGTAATCCCTGGATGAGGGAAGGTAAAATTACTGCTATGATTACAGACTCAGCTGTTTTTTCTGCTGTGTGTCTCCATGGCCCATGTTTGCAGGGAATGTGTGGTGGTTTGTTCCAGCTTCTGCTGCACCTACCTGCCCTGGATGATGACACTTCACTTTCCAGCTGCCTGTGGTGTCCAGCTGGAAGTTGTCACCTCCTCACTCTAGTAACCTCAAAGGACACATCACAGCTCTCCTTGGCTCCACTGGCAAGGATTAAGAAGCACACATGTGATGCCTGCTGCCAGCAAAGCTTGTGGGGTCATAGGCAAGGAAGCTAAAGCAGAGTGCTGGAAGGCAGAATGCTTTGGCTGCCACAGCCTCGTTGCAGCCTGACCCCTGATCTTTGCCTCAGATCTTCTTTTGGCCTCAAAAGAGCGTGTTGCATCAGCTGGCCTTGACTTTGCTCTGTTTAATTTGCAGAGGTGAACTTGGGGCGATGCAATTGCCTTGTGTAAGTGTGCTAGGCTGTCGTAAGGATGATTACACTTAAGTGCTTTATTGATATGAGACTATTCAGATCACATTACCAGATGATTTTTATAGTACAAACACTAGATAGGCTGCAGGGCTGAGTGATAAGAGAGCAAGGCATGTTCTACATGCCTATGGAAAGAGGGTCTTTTAATGTTTCCTGCACTGAGAGACCCTGGTGGGATGGAAACTGCGGGTCCCCCCTGGTTACTGAGGCCCCAGCTGTGCCATCAATGGTGGGGGATATGCTTGATGGTCAGCTGCCATCCCCCTGCCAGCCTCCCTGCAAAGCTATAATGGGTGGTCTGTGAATTTTTATGGGATGTGGGGTCTGACTTCCAAACCCAGGACTGCCTTGCAGTGGAGGGGAACAGCATGTCCTTGTGCCACAGGTCACAGAGGAGCCACATATGGATAGCCTTGTGTGACCATCATCTGACTTCTCTGTGTGTAAACAGGCAGGCAAACATTTTCACTCCTCTTCATGATATTTTCCTGGCTTTGCCATGACAGGAATTTGACATGAAATACCTATATCTTGTCATGGCATGCAAAGTTGTGTTCACAGCCATGCTGCTGGTGCTGGTAATACCTGGCCAAGTCTGTGGCATCAGGAAAACCTCTGTTAATCTGAACTGATATTTTAACAGCAGACTCCCAATGTGTTTTGTCAAGGAAGGAAGGGAGTCTTAGGGAGAAAGCAATGAAAACTCAATTTTCAGAGCTATTTGATACATATTTCTCTTCTGCTTTGGCCACTGGGAGCTGTGAAGGAGCCATCAAGGCCCCATTTAAGGACAATACCCATGTGAAAGCAAAGTAATAGTTTTATGCTACTGCTTCTCCCTAACTCCAAGTGGGAATGGGCTTGGAGGAAAAAGTGTGTCAGACTGCTCCAGAAGAAATTGTGTCAGTGTGCTCCAGAATAAAGTGTATCAGTGTGCTCTGACACTTGGCCCTTTTCAGCTGATAAAATGAACCTTTGGTCTCATGAGTAACCTTAGATTTTAATCTTTCTCCTGAGTTCACTGACCTTGGGAAGTCATTTATTTAGGACTTGGTCTCCAGCCAGTTGTAGGAGTATGGCCCAAAGTGATCTCCTCCACCTCTCTTCCTCTGCAGCAGTTTGCTGAAAGGGACAGAACAAAACCTTCAATCTGCCTTCTCAGAAGGGCTCCCACCTCTCTTCCCACGAGCATGGAAAGCCTCTTTTTCAACCCAGTGTTGTTAAATTGCAGGACCACAGAGCTACAGCTTGGAATTATACCCTAGTTTTGTGCCTTTTGCACAAGCATTTGCTTCTCCTGTAATGACTGAGTAGTTTTTGCAGACCGGCTCTTTCTTGAAATAGTCAAAGCATTGTAGGAGAGTTGGGAACATACTTACTAATTAAATGCAGCAGCATGTGTTATCCACATGAAGATGTCACTATGCTGGGTAAAGACAGGCTCTGTGCAGAGGCTGATTAGCCTGGTGTGGCAGTGGCAGTTCCCAGGCTGGGTACCACAACCCACACAGAAACCAGCACCCACCCTCTCAGCTTGTACACGCTGAAGAAATGACACTGCAGCTCCCACCTCACTGCAGAGATGCTGGCACAGCAGGATTCTAGGTTCCCTCCTGGAGAGAGCAATAGCAGTATGGAGAAAAATCTCACACAGCATTGTGGCTTCTACTTAATTTTGGATCCAGCCTGGAATCAAGGGGATCCATTTCATATTTTCTTAGTTTGTTTACCAAAAAAACGAAACCAAAACCAAAACCAAACCAAACAAAACAAACAAAAAAAAGTATAAGAAATGGAAATAAAGCTTGTTCTGTCCATATACTGGAGATTTGTTGTGTTCCAGTTTCAACAGTCTGCAGCCTGTTCTGTATTCTCAATGTTCTCTCTTCGAGTTCTTGGAGGGCTACAAAGCTACTTTCTATATTTGTATGTGGGATGCTTGTATCCCTCTTTTCTGTGATAATTTGGAGACAGACACGATATGTCAGCACTTTGGAGAATAGTATTTAAAGTAAAATTTAAAAAACCATTTCCATAAGAAGCAAACTTGCAGTGTTTGGGAGAAACGGGGGCGAAGGCTTCTGTTAGGGTGAACAACCACGGAGGACAGGCAGTGAAGGCTTCCGTGCTGCCCATCCGCTGATGCTGAAGCCGATTCCGCTCTTCGACGGCACCTTCCTGTCCGAGGGAGCAGGACAGGGTCCCGTAACCTCCCTGTGCACGCTGTGGCCTCCGCGCCGGCTGACCCCGCACCTGCCGAGTGCCGCCAGAAAAAAAAAATATCTTCTTTTACTTAATTATTTAAATTTCAAGGCACGCCGAGGCTCGGCCGTACAGGCGGTGCGGTGCCGGCAGTGCGGTGCGGTGCGGTGCAGAGCGATGCTGTGCAGTGCCGGCAGTGCAGTGCGGTGCCGGCAGCGCTGCTCTGTGCGGTGCCGGCGGTGCAATGCGGAGCGGAGCCGGCGGTGGGATGAGGAGCGGTGGGATGCGGGGCAGGAGCGCGGGGCGGTGGGATGCAGTGCAATACGGTGGGATGCGGGACAAGAGTGCAGAGCGGGAGGTGGGATGCGGAACGGTCGGATGTGATAAGGGGGCCGTGAGATGCGGGGCAGGAGAGCGGGGCTGGCGGTGAGATGCGGAATGGTAGAATGCGGTGGGATGCAATGGGATGCGATGGGATGCAGGGTGGTAGGATGCGGTAGGATGCGGTGGGATGCAGGGGGATGCGGAGGGATGCGGGGGGATGTGGTGGGATGCGGGGAGATGCGGTGGGATGCGGGGAGATGCAGTGGAATGCGG
>NC_031769.1:140977314-141017771 GCF_001522545.3 Parus major
GATGCGGGGGGATGCGGGGCAGGAGCGCGGGGCGGGCTGCGCTCGCTGCCCCGGGCTGCGGCCGCGGGCGGCGGGGGGCGGTGACGTCACAGAGCCGCTCGCCAGCACAACGTTCCATTGAGCCGAGCGCGTGCTCGGGCGAGCACATGGGCAGCGGGGCCCGCTCCGCTCCGCGCCCGCCGCTCTGCTCCGCTCCGCTCCGCTCCGGCCCGGCCCGGCCCCGGCCCCGGCCCCGGCCCCGGCCCGGCCGACCCCTGCCCGCAGCGGGCCGCGGTGAGTACCGGGGCCGCAGAGAGGGCGGCGGGGTGCGGGGACAGGGGGCATTCAATTATTTATTCTGCTTTTGCCTCTACTTTGCCAAGCCCCGCGCTGTTATCCCAGTCGCCGTGCGGGTCGCGGCGCAGTTCGGAGCCCGGGCGCGGGGGTAGCTCGGATGGGGGGAGGGGAGGGTGCCTTTCGTGTTATTTATTTATCTTTGTTAAAGCGCTCGGTCGCCCGTGGCCTAAAAATAGCAACTGCACGCCGAGACCCGTGCGGATGGGGAGGAGACGGGGCCGGGGCTCCGTCCGACGGCAGGCACGGCCGCGATGGGCTCGGAGTGACCCGCAGCGATGCGCCCATCCCCCGCAGCTCGCCCTCACCCCAGGCTGCCGGACACGGGGAGGGAGCGGGGAAGAGGAAAGGGGTGCCCACCCTGGCGTCCCGGGGTTCCGGGATCCCCCCGGGGCAGGGGAGGGATTGGGGGGTCCCCGCGGTGCGGGGCTGGACGAGCCCTCGGGAACTGCGCGGAAAATGCGCGCAGCGCGCAGGCCGGGGCGCGGAGCCGGCCTGCTGCCTGCCCCGATCCCTGTCCTGCTGCCTGCCCCGATCCCTGCTCTGCTCCCTGTCCTGCTGCCTGCCCCGATCCCTGTCCTGCTGCCTGCCCCGATCCCTGTCCTGCTCCCTGCCCTACTGCCTGCCCCGATCCCTGCTCTGCTCCCTGTCCTGCTCCTTGTCCTGCTCCCTGCCCCGATTCCTGCTCTGCTCCCTGTCCTGCTCCCTGCCTCGATCCCTGTCCCTATCCCTGCCCCGATCCCTGTCCTGCTCCCTGCCCCTATCCCTGTCCTGCTCCCAGCCCTCGCCGCCTCTGCCTGCCGGCTCATTTAAGCTTTAACCCGCAGCGCTCGGACACCCTTAGTGTGCTCGGCCTGGTCCAGAGCTGGGCATCAGGAGGGCCAGGGGAATAGACTGGGAAGATTCTTTGCATGTTCCAGGGTCCATTTCTACAAACGATTTTTTAGGCCGACTTTTCCTCAAAAAGTTGTTTGGGGTTTCTGAGTACTTTAATAGGCCTCGTTTTATTTTTATACCTAAATAATACTGATGTGTTTCCATTGAGAGGGTGGGTGCTTTAGGACTTGGATCTCAAGTTGTTTACTGCATCTTAAAATACCATGCAGAGAAATACCAACAGAACCGAGAATTGAATCTGAGCGATGCTGCAGGCCCTTCAGTGAGATCTTTTTAATCCCATCCTTGTTGCCAAGTTTAGACATGTTGTCCTGGCCACATATCTGGTCAGATACAGTGAGTTGTGAGCCCTACACCAGTTCCTCTTTATCAATATGTTTCAAAATTTGCTTTATTTAAGTCACTGATTCGGAGCAACAGGGCTTTTCCGAGGGTGTATTAGAATATGTTAGCCATTGCTAAATACAAAGATCACAGTTATGTACTTGTTACAGCTGCATGAGATGCCAGTGTTTATTTCTTCATTACAGCAGAAATGCAATCTCACTAATGCCAGTTTGCACTAACTGCAGTCCACTGGTGTGGATTATTTTAAGAGTACTTAAATACATCGTTTCCAATGAGGAAGATATTAAAAATGCAGCTCTGAACTGTAGACATCACTAATAAATAAGCATACAGTCTAATACTTAATCGTGTATAAACATCCAGTTTCCTTTCAATTGCGATTTTTAAAATTATTTAACAAATATGTGTGTTTTCCAAGCAGGTGAGGCAGTAAGATGCTCTTTTGTGCTAGGAGCTGCATATCTCAATAAGTGCCAGCTCACAGTCTCGGGGGATTCAAGTCATTTTATATTCACTGTGCATCATTTTAGGAATGCACCTATAACTTTATTCTTTCCCCCTCCCTCTTCCATCTCTCATAGCATTAAGTCAGGAGTATGGCTTACAGCTATCTTAGGATTGTTGTAATTCGGATTGGTCTGACTGTGCCTCTGTGCATTTTAAGTTATATTGAGGTAATTAGTGGTACAGGTGCAGTTTGTCAGCCAGTGGGAACACCTCTATACCTGTTGGGAGTAAAGTGTACGTGTGTCTCGCATCCCTGGGAGAGGGGCTGCCTGCACAGGGACAGCAGGAGCAGTGCCAGCTCGCTGCCTCCGCACAGCCTGGAGGATTTGGCATCATTTGCATCTGCTCGCTGATGTCCAGCCCACGTCAGAACCGTCTGCAGTCGCAAAAATCAGGAAGGGCTCAGGCCTGCCACCGTCCAAGAGCCTATCTGTTGCAGAAAGGAATCATGTAGTTTCAATTAGTTTGTAAATTGGAATATTGGCTTCCCGGGTGAAAGTGTACGCTTGGAATATAACTTTGGCTAGAGCTGACGGATTTCAGAGGTGATGGTGAGTTGTGAGTCCTGATGGCAGCACGGTTCTGAGGCTCTGTGTGATGTGCTCTCCTCTCTGTGCCCCTGCACAACCAAAGACCAGCTTTTTGTTTCATTAAGGACTTTTATCTTCTAAGATTGGATCTTATGCAAGATTTGAACTGTATCTTCCTGTTTTTAATCAGAATACTTTACAAAGGCAGCCTATGCTTCCTGGCTGTATATATTTAATTCACTTTTTTTTATGAGAAATTGCTGTCAGGGGAAGCTGATGTGGAGCAGCAAGGCTGAGGGGAAAGAAAAGTGTATCTGTGATTTCAGGGTGTTGGTGCTTGGAATTCAAGTCTCTTGTGCTCATTTAGCACTTTTCAGCTGAACGTGTTCAGTGCATTATTACAATATCACTTTTTTACAGGCCTCTTTCTACATGCTTTTTAAATAATTATGCTGGTGCAGCTGTACTCAGAATTGCAAGGTCGTGCTTATGAGTATGACAGCTTAAATAATATTTTTTCCCCATTGGTCTATGCAGATAATAGTGCTGGCAAACCATGGGAAAATGTGGGGTTTTGTTGTGACATGGAGGAATTGCTGCTGCTTGCAGGATTACTGGGGGTTTGTCTTTTGCTCCCAGTAGATGAATTTAGCAAAGTCTGGTGTCCGGAACTTGTGGTACAGTGCACTGCAGCTGTGTGCCAAGCAGTTCAGCAGTGCAAATGGGTCCATCAGTGAAGTCTGTGCTGCTCTCAGGGCATCACTGCTGGGATGGAGATGTTGGGATAGTGGGCACGACACCCTGACCTCTCAGTGCCGGCCAGGGGACTGGTGGTGTGGTGTGATGTCCTCCTTTCTGAGCCAAGAGGGATGCAGAGCTGCAAACTGAGTTAGCAGAGAGGAAAATGCATACCTGGACAGGAAGCTTTTGCCTTTCTGCAACAAGGTGATACTGATCTTATTTTGAAGTACAGCATGCTGATTTCTGTCTCCTTGATGGCTGGTAGCTTTAGTACTGAACACCTCCATGGTTCCCGGTAAGATTGATGAAGAGTGAGGAGGGAATAAAACCATAGTCTGTCTCTTGGACTCATTATCACTGTGTATAGGCACGTTTTCCCTTGTCACAGCTGCATCTGCTCCTGAGATTGTCCATCTTCTTATGTAGCAAAGTGCTCAGTGCCCTGGCAAGTGGTACTGCTGTGCGCCTGCATATGGCATTATTTATCTGGGGGTGCAGTGCCTGCCATTTGCTCATTTTGTGGGTACAGTTCTGTAGAGGACAGCATTTTTTGAGCTACCAGTGTTGCAGTTGAGGAGTGTTCTCAGTTCTCTCTCACTCTGGCAAGTGCCAGAGATTGTTTAAAACAGGGCTTGCTGGTGGTGTTTTTTTCCCTGTCGCTTCAAGGGTGACAGAGAAAAGCACTGGGGTGGTTACCTGGAGCATCAGCTCTCCTCAGCTGAACACAGCAGCCTGCTGTGACTCAAACACTGGGACTGGCCAGGCATTTGGAGTGGTCTGGAGGTGTGATCTAAAACATCCAGAGGTGTATGATCTGAATGCCTTTTAATGTGTGCCCAGATGGTTTCATTCATTACTTGAATTCAAGGTATGGATGTGAACATCAGTGTGGAGCTCTATCCTACAGATCAGGGTAGGATACCTTGAGTACTGGGGGTGGACTGTTGAGTATTGCCCAGGTTTTCCTGGCAGGTTTGTCCCGCCCCTTCTGTTGCCTGTGCTGTCACATCTTCACTGCTGTTGTCAGCAGCTACTACAGTTAAATCTCCTATCATCTCAAAGGAAAAATGATCCATGAATTTCCTGCTGGTGCAGTGCATCATGCAGGAAGGAGCTCTCGAATGCAGCAGTGACAGGCAGAGCTAGAACCAGTGCTTGAATAATTCAAATCAGAATTTATGGTGAATTAGAAATTAAAGGCAAGAGTGATTAGCTGCTAAAACAAATTGCCAAGAGAAGGGGCAGGTTCTGTCTCAGTCATTTCCGCCTTAAAACCCGAGTCGGAAGAAGCAGTAGAAAAAGCTTTGTATTAAAATTACTGGGTAGGTTCCTGCAAATCAGCTCATGTTGTTTGTAGGTTCCTGCAAATCAGCTCATCAGAGTTGCTGGACAATAGAGGAGAGGTTTGACCATGCCCCCACACTGTGAGGTTAGGTTGTGCAGGTTTAGGGAGCCTACCTGTGCTGCTGGGGAGCGATCTGAGCTGAGCTGCAATGTGTGGAGGACTCAGACAAGGAAGAGCAGCCCAAAGCCCACAAAGGACTATGTATTTGCATGGAAGAGTGTAATTGTGCAGTAGAGTGTCTTTGGCACGAGATTGTCTTGGTTTGAAAAGACAGATGTCTGCTAAGGAAGGCAGAAACCTCCCTTGAAAGGGAAAAATGTACAGGCCCCCCCCCCCAAATTATTATAATCTTGAAATCAAGGGGCTCTCAGGCAAAGATATGGAAATAGGAATAACAGTTATTTACTAGGAAAATTAAAATAAAAATGCAGTACTACAAAAAAAAAACAACAAACCAACACTGACAGTCAGAATACACCCTGTTGGCCAGGTTGTTGGTAGCAGACTGAGTAAATGGTGGCTGCAGTCGTCCTGGAGTGACAGATGTGGTTCTCTTGAAGCAGTGATCCTGTAGAAGGGTGTAGTTTTCCTCTGAAGGTCCAGTGGTGGTGTAGATGGATGTGGTCTTTCTTTGGTACTCCCAAGTCTCTGATTATATCCAGGTGGGAATGTTTGGCTCCTCCCCCTGGGTGGAGCATCTCACAATGGGATGATGTAATTTTATCAGTCATGAAGTGAGACTCAATGGCAATTAACAGAATATATCCCCCTGAGGGAGGATGGGTCTGCCCCACCAGGTTTTAACAGATGGTAATAGAACACATACTTTTGGTTATATCTTGCATTGCAACCCAAGACATTTTGGAAATCAGCCTTTTGTCACCTCTTTTGTTGTCTCAGTCAGGAATACCCAGTGCCAGATCATGTACCTGGCCAAGAGCTGAAGGATTTTTTGGAACTTTCAAGGAGAGAGGTTTCCATCTCTGGGGTTGTCATCTATAGGCTGGGGGCTTTTCAAGGCGCAGTACTCAGCTCCTCTTCCAGAGGTAAGAATGAATGGTAGAGAAGTCTAAAGAAAGCCTGAAAAGCTCTCCTGTTTTGGGGAGAGGAGGTTCCTACTGCCAGAGCAGTACCCAGAGCTGTAGCTGTATCCTTAGAGGCCGCTACAGAACAGAGCTGAGTGGCAAGACCATATCCCATCATGTAGTTTAGTAAGCAGCTTGTAGAGACTCTCAGCACAATTCAGATTGTGTTGGGAGTCCCCAGAGTTTGAAGGGGTCCAGTGCATGGATTTTAAGGTGGAAAACTCAGGTTTCCTAACCACTCATTGTCATCATCTTCCCTTTGTCCAGCTGGAAGCTGGTCTGCTTCTCCCTGGCTTTCTCTGAGTGGCTGTTCCGTGCTGCCTGGCTGCTGTGAGTGCCTGCTAGTTGGCTGCCTCATCTGTGCTTTAGCCTTACTGCTGGAATGGAGCTCCTTAAGGGCTGTGTCAGCCCACTAACACCTTTGGTGTGGATGCAGCATCCTGATTCTCTGCTTGGAACTGGTAGAAGCCATCACATTAGTAGCACTGTAAGTTCTGCTTCAGGATATTTCTGTAAGATAGCAAATCCTACGGGTTTCAAGTCATTCCCAAGCAGGCATGAGACAGGTTATGTGCTGCCTGCTTAAATGCTGCATGCCTGTTGTCTCAGGCAATTTTGCACCTTCCCTGAATTCCCAACGACTGATTTAAGAGGTTCTTAGCCTCATTTATTCCTCCCTATCAGGGGAACAAAAAACTTTGGATCTTTTCACCAGTACTGGAGGAGTGGCATCCTGTGAGGTCCTGTATAGATGTCAGCTGGTGTTGGGGAGCTGTTGCCAGCAACTGAAAAAGGAGAAGAAAAAACCCATTTAAGAGCATTCTTTTTTAAAAAAAGCATCACCCTGCAACTCTTGATTAGCACTCTGTATTTTGAGGCCCAGATTTGATCATACTGCAACCATCTCATCCTGAAAATATTGGCTGAGCAAAATCCCAGCCAAAAGAAAATACATTGCATTGCTTTGCACAATTCCCTGCCCAGGTTGGGAGTGAGCCCTGAATGCACAAGTGGATGGGGCATGCTTTCTTTGCAGAGGACATGTGGTGCAGGAGGCTGGAGACTCTCACAGCCTCTGCAGGTTTAGGAAAAGTGGCTTTTCCTAGATGTCTTTCAGAGAGGTGCTGTAAAGTGTTAGTGTTGGATCAGGTATTGCTGTCCCTGCCCATGGTGCAGCGCGGGTGTTCGTGTGGGGTTGTGTGTGCTCGTTTATGTGGTGGGAACAGCAGTCCTGGGCTCCTGGCTGAGCCTGGGGGATGTGGAGCAATCAAAAAAGCCCAGACTGTGCTTGAACCCTTGACATCTTCCTGACTGGATAAAGCACAAGTTCCTTTTTGCTAATACTGATGTTTGGTATTACTATTACTATCCTCATCAGTGTAACTATCATTATTATTTTATAAGCTGTGTTGTAAACATAATGTTTATTGTACAATCATGTAGTCATGCTACAGCAGTCTCTGGAAGTGATGTAGCAAAACCCCTTTATGCTTCAGCTGGGGCTGTAAATAGGTAGTTACAGCTATCAGTGCCGTGGCCTGTAATTTAACACACAGAGCAGAAAGACACCATACATCCTTGTGGAAATATTTAGCCATCTTTCCAGCCCTATTTAAATAATAGTAATAGTAATAGTAATAGTAATAGTAATAGTAATAGTAATAGTAATAGTAATAGTAATAGTAATATGTTTAGTTTTGATCCTCCTTCATAAGTGTAGGAAGGTCTGAAATACGTTTTCACAGAAGTTCTCCTGGGGGAGCAAAGAGCTTCATGCTGTGGCACAGGCAACTGGGATTCTGCTCAGGGGTTTTAGATGATGATTGCAGTTTGAATTGCTGAATCCTTGGATTTACAGGTATCTCATATCTGGTTTTGGTTCTTCTTAGTTAGCTTTTGGGAGTGAGCAAAGCTTGACACATTTCTTAACTGTTAAAAGGCTGATGTTAGATTATATAAAAACGCTATCAAAAATGTACATGTGTTTGGTGTTACAGAGGAAAATAATCAGCCTTGTTTATGAGCTGGGCAGTTGGACTGCAGACCCCAGAGGGTTCTTCCCACCAGCATGTCTCTGTTTTTTGGTAACTGAGGCAAAACTAAAAAGCTGAGCTTCAGGTCTCCATTTGTGGAAAAAGATGGAAGGAGGCCCAGCTTTCCTGACTACACAAGGAGAGTAAATAAATATGATTAAATAAACAGGTTCAGAAGGGAAATTTGTCTTGAAAAGTTTTCCCTGGGCTGTTAGCATGAAGACCCACCAGTTCTGCTTGTTACAGGCATCTTGAAAAGGTAACTGGGCTCCCAACGATCAGCTGTGGGGAAAGTTTGGTGGCTCAACAAGCCATTTTTCTCTCCTCAGCTTCTACTCTTCTGCTTAACCCTTTCACTTGCAAATGTGTGGGGGCATCCACTCTCATTCATATGGTTGTTCACAGCAGAGTGGCAGAGCTCTAATATCAGGTGGAGCTCAGAGCCTCATCAAAATGTTTGAGCTCCTGTGCTTGACATGGTCAGAAATGGCAGTGATGACTTGTGTAGGTGCTCTTTAAGGGGGAGGTCTGGTGGCTGCAGCTAACACAGCTAGACAGAAAAAAAGCTTTTGAAAACTTCTTCCAAAGCAGCTGCATGTTTCAAGTGCAGATGTTGGAGGTCTGGAAGACCTTTCCTAGCTCCTATTTTACTGTGAGAGACAAGAGTGAGTACTGGCTTTTCATCTTTCATAGCACAGTCAATGGCCATCCCTCCTATGGAGGAAGAAAAAGGAAGGGAAATTAGAAGTGATTTTGTAATTATAATTTTAAGGATAAATGTATCAAGTACAATCTACAGGTAGTAGGTACTAGTTTAGGTGTAACTATCTTTGAAATAGGGTGTAGCCTGTTCAGAGCTCAAGTTGTTGCCACTAGCATAAGGCACATTATATTTCCTGGATGTTCAGCATGTATCCTCCTGTGGCTACCCACTATCCTTGCCTTCCTTATAAATCCTGATGACCTGAGTGATTTCTACCAAATGCCTTATTTTGCAGGATATTTTAAATAACTTTTAGTAATTATTTTTCTTTGGTGCTTTTGTGAGACAAATTACAATAAATAGGATTTAAATTCTATACATCCCTCTGTTAATTAACACCACCTCATGAATCATAGCAGTATGGTAGGGGAATAGATGGCAGGGATCCAACAACCTTCAGTCACTTGTCCTGATCCACTCAGATTAGGGGAGCTTACAGTTGTTCTTGATAATGCATTTCACCTTATTGTAATAATATTAGGAGTGCTAAGATTCATGGTGATAAATACCTGTATCTTGTTCTGCTTAGCAAATCTGGATGCTGAGCAGGTAAAAATGTTGTCTCCACTGTGGCAGCAGAAAGAAAGCTCAGGTTGTGAAGGTACGGGGATACCATCAGGGATGGGCTGATGTGGGATCCATGGACTCCTTAAAATCAGGGCTAAATCTCTTCTAGGCTTCCCTGAACTGACAAAGCCAGTAGACCCATGAAATACTACTTATAACATTAATATTTTATTTAAAGATACTCAGGGATTTCGATGTCCATTAGAAGCTGCCAGGCATTAAGGCTGGACTCCTGTGGCTGCAGTTTCACTGGAGGCTTGGCCAGCAGAGCAGTTCTGTACAGAGGCTCCTGACGTCCTTCCACAGTGGCAGGGCACAATGACATCAGAAGAAGGAGCTTGAAGTCAAGTGTTGTTTCTTTGAAGTGGCTGGTATAACAGGAAAAATGATGAGTTTGCTTCCTCCCACCAGTCTTGGCACATGGAGTGACACACTGTCTTGCAGTAGGTGACCTGGTTGGGCAGCCCAGGCCCAGGTGGCCACAGTGTGAAGAGGATCTGTTTAAACTTTTTTTGTACCCAGCTGCTGCCAGGTAGCCAAATTCCTGAGTGCTGCTGGGTCATTGACAAGGAACAGCTCTCTGAGCTCCAGCAGTGCCCAAGAGCTTGGGGAAGGGGGTGAAGAGCCTGCTGCTGCCCTGCTGTCCACAGGTGGTGTGTTTGGTGGGAGAGTGCTCTTGACTTTCTCCTGGTGATAAATTTTCTTGTGCTGCTGTTTCTCTCCTCTCTGGTTGTTTAGCAGGTCCAGCATCTCTTCATGGGAAGAGTCCTGGTCTCGTCCTTGACATTTGTTGTGTTTTGGCTTGACAGCAGCAGTGACATACTTGTGTAGGAAGCCTTCGAGTGAAGGGAGCACCAGCCCATCCAGGAAGCTGCAGCCCATCTCGGCTGTGTGCCTTTCTTTGTTGGCTTCTGTTGGAAATACAGATAAAGTTTTGAGGTCTTTTGTTCTCTTGTCAGTGTGCTCCCTGAGTTGCCTCAGGTAGAAGGAAGATTGCTTAAAACTTTGTGCCAAAGGCCATAGGAACTTTCTGCAAGGAAAGGAAGCTCTGCTCTCTGAAGGTCCAGTTTTGCATGAATTGTGCAACCTCAAGAGATAAGGATCACCACAAACCTCATCATATTCTGCTTCAAGTTATGTTCAACTGAAGGTCCTTTTCCTAAATATATAGCAATGTTTTGTATGTTTATTAAAGACAGTTAAGGAGCTCAGAAGCAGAACAAGACCCTCCACTGCTGAGTTGGAGGAAGGAAGAAAAAGAGCATGTATCAGATGTTAGTTCATCAACTAATACAGTACCCAAAAGATAATATGTTGATGGCTGCAGTGTTTAAACAGCATTGAGCAAAATGCCTTTTGCTGCAGGTCCAATTACCCCCAATGATTCGAGACTTTTAGGAATATAAAAAAAAGGCAGGAAATTGTAAGATTAAGGTAAGGGCCCAGACATCCTTAGGTCTGCCCTCTCTTTCTTCACCCATTACAAACTAGGGTTAATTATTAGAAATTTTCTGCAATCACAAGATTGGTTTGTAGCACCTTGTTGCATTAACAGGTCTGAGCAAACTCTATTATCTAGCAGATGTGTTACATGTTAAAGTTTGTTTTTTTTTTAAACTATGTTGCCTCATTTATCATCACTGATGGTCTAGCAGATTCCAAGTTAATTAATGTTGGACTCTTGGTCCCCATCTGTTCTGTATGTCTCAAAATGTGATACTTAAACAAACCAGCAGTTAGAAGAGGAATCTTGAAATCAAGATCAGGATGGACATTGTGGCCACTTTAGTTAGGGGTTGTTTCTATGTGGCTTGATGGATGTGGTGGTTCTGATGTGGGTTACTGGTTACAGGTTCAGTAATTGGGATCTTTTCACCATATCCATTAGTGGTTTAAGCAGGAGTTCAGAGAACAGGGAATAGCTGGCTCTGTGCTCCTGCTGTGTTGTGGTTGACCCGTTTCCAGCTTCCTGTCTAAAGCAGGATTCTTAGATGTGCCCATCCAGGATTGCCATGTATGGTGAGTTGACAGTGTCTCCTTTGGCATGGCTCCATTCTGGTCAGCCTGCCTTATTTGTTTCTGCTTTCTATCTATATCTGGGTTTTACCCTAGGTCATTGGGTCTCTGGGACAGGGTCTGACCTTTCTGGTCTATTTTTACATAACATCCAGCACAGACACGTTTGGTATCTCAAGCTCTTGGTGGTGCTGTATGTGATGCCAATAACTAACAGTGCTGATATTCCTCCTGGGCATCTGTGGCTGTTTGTGCACACGATGACCATAAACACACTGCTGTAGAGTGAATTTTCTTCAATAGCTCCTGTGTTGTTTCAGCCCTGAATAGCAGTAAAACTTGCAGCCTGCTTGGTACAAGAAGTGTACAGAAAGCATTTCCATGCCAGTGAAAACTGTCAGTGCTGGCCTGGCTGGTGGTGAAGATACAGAATCACAGAAACTGTAAAATGGTTTGGGTTGGAAGGGATCTTCCACTAGGGCAGGTTGCTTGAAGCCCCATCCTTTTGTGACCTTGAACCCTTCCAGGAATAGGAAGTCCACAGCTTCTCTGGGCAAGAAGTGCCAGTGTCTCACCACACTCACAGAAGAGAATTTGCTTTTGTCCAGGGCAATGTGGATAAGCAAGGCACAGTTTTACTACTTGTGTTTGTATGAATATATCTATAAGTAACATTTATTTTATTTTTATACAAACATATGTGTGAAAGCATAGCATACTTGCCTGTGTATCTCTAACTTTGCTTCTTCCTCCTGTTTTTTCTCTGCTTCTTTGTTTCTGTTCCACTTTGTGTTTGAGTGTTAATGCCTATGGTACTTTTCATAGGCCTATTTCCCTTTTTTTCTTGCCTTCTTTCCCCTTTCTTTTCTGTTCTGGCTTTTCATTCTTTACCTTCTTGTCTACATATTTCTCCTCCAGGTTGGTTTATAATTTCTCTTTTGCATGACTTCTCCTTTCTCTCACCAGGGCAGGTTGGCCAAGCGGCCTGTTAACCTCTCAGCGCACTTCAAGAGTTGGTGACCTGAGAATGATGACAGCTGTGCCCTTAATTCTTGGAAAAAAGGAATAAGAGAGTTGGAGCTGCTCTCATTTCCCGTCTTTCTAAATTATTCTTCAGCCTGAATGTTTTGTTTTCCCTTGCCTTTTCTAGATTGCACCTGAGTGGCTATTTCTCAGATCTGATGGTTAGCAATAAAATTGAGGTTAGTGGCCACAGTTATCCCCTGCACCTTGGGATCAGTGGTTTCCTTCCTTGCTGGGTGCTGTCTGCACTCCAAGCCCAGACTCTGCATTCCTTCTGTTACCTCTTATCTTTCTGCCACTAATTTTAGTAGCCTTTTCTGTTGTGCTGCAAGCCCAGGGCTTTTCCACCTGTTTTCAGCTGTGTTTCTGCCATGCAAGGGACTGAGGCCCTGGTTTGTGGTGTTTCTGTGAGGGCTGCCATGCTCTGATGGCAGAGCTTTTGGCTGTGGGAGGAGTTGAGCTGGTGGGTTTGTGTGTGCATTGGTGGTGGCTCAATTTGAGCAATCCCATCCCTCTAAGAAGATGCCACCCAGGAAGAGTAAGCAGGCAGCATCGGGAGCAGGAGCTGGGGACACGTCCTGTGCAGCACTGCCCGGGTCTGTGCAAGCAGTGAGTGCTGCCAGACTGACTCTTCTAGGGGTTGACTTGTAGAAAGTAAAACAGCATTTCAACTGCTTTCAATTATAGGAACAGAGAGCTCTGAAATGGGAAAGGCTTTGATGTTGGTGATCTGCAGAACATGCTCAATATCGCTTGACAGCAGACATTTTATTCTCAGCTGCATCAGCCTTGCAGCAAGCACATTGGTTGGGTGACTTTGCTTGCACAGCTGTTTTGGTTTTTTCTTTCCCCCCAAAAAAATCCCAGAACTCAGCACTGCATTTCCCATGCTGAAAAGCCGACGCTTCTAAGCCCCAGTTTGTGGCATTGGTTGTTTTCTGTGCATGGCAATTCCTGAATGTGCCCAGCCAGCACTCCCAGGGGTCAGGTTGGGTGAGCTCTGCTGAGTGTGGTTTAGGCACACAGACCTGTGCAGGGGCTTTCCTTCCAATAGATGGAAAGAGGGTTTTTTTGCTTCTTGGAAAGATGTAACCTGAGCAGAAAATTTCAAGGGATGTCATCAAGGTGAATAAACAGAAATCATACTCCAGACTGTTCCCTGCATGTGGCTGATGATAATACTTGAGGCTTATGTGAAATGTGAACACTCAGTGTCCGGTTTCATCCAGGATGACGCTTCATTTTCTTTTCTTTTTTTTTTTCCCCTCTGCAGTGCAGACTTTCACAAGTCGTGCTAATGTCCTGTGCCTCTAATCCCCACCCCTCAGCCCTCTGGGATGAGGGGCTATTTCAGGCCATGTTTATAACCTGATCCTGCTGATGCCTCTTGCACCCAAGGATCATTTAGTGAGAATTGGTAAGGTGATGTGCTGTTTTCAAGACACTCAAGCCCGATCCCATTTCCCTTGCTTGCCCACATGTTTTTGTTTTGTTGGGTTTTTTGGTTTTTTTTCCCTGGTTTAGTTTGGCTCAGGTATGGGCTGTTTATCTCCTCATGAGTTTGGTGCTGTCAGTCCACTGAACACAGTGGTGGCACCTGAACTTCTCTAATAGCTGCAGCCTCAGGGTGGGACACTGAGTGACAGTGGGGGATGCCAAGGACCTTGCCTTGGAAAGCATGAGGAGCAGATCATGGCTGAGGTAACCTGGCAGACAGCTCATAAAATTTGTTTCTACAGCCAGGTGTGCCTAATGCCGAGCTGTCACTGTGCAGGTCCTCTCACATTCAGTGCTGAGGATTGCAATGCTGCTGGTCTTAAATTTTTGGGTTCACTCAGGTGGGGTAGACTTGCCATATTGGCTGAGATGCTCATGTTGTTCTTAGCCAGCATCCTGTCTCTGGCCCTGGTCAAAGGCAGGTGCTTCAAAACAAAACAGAATAAAACAGAACAAACTGTGGGTGAAAGTGAAATAGATGGCTAAAATGTAGCTAGGTCATATGAGCAGTTTTCTACCAAAACATTTCAAGCTCATGTTGCCTTGTGCCTGAGTCATGCCTACTCACCAGAGGGCTTGGTGATGAGTTGTAGGTGGCAGATTCCAGTTAATTTACAGCATCTGAACAAATAAATCTTTCCTTTTTTCCCCTCCAGTATCTAAGTGTGTGGCCTTTGCTACTTCAGTGTCTCTTTTAAGCAGCTGAAAGTTTTTCTAAGTGAAATATGCCTCTGTGCTGCAGTTCAGAGATAAATATAGCTGATGAGTTGAAAGAAGGCCATAGTATGTGTTATGTTGCCTTACCCAGTAGTTTTTTTTCTTTTTGTGGTGATTCTGTGCTAACTCAAAATGGAAAAATCTCCTGAAAGATGTTATTTTTCCTGTTTAAAGAAATTACAGGCCAGAATACCATTTGCTGCCTTAAGCTGCATCCAGTAAAGGATTATCCCCCCACCCCTCTTCTCCAGCCCAGCGCTGTGTGTTTGGAAAGTGAGCACGTTTGCAGCTGAGCCAGCTCTAATAATAATAATAATAATAATAATGCGTGTTGAGAAGCACAGAGCAACCTGTGATTAGGAAAATAATTATTGCAGAGTATATAAATTGAGAGGTGGGGTTTTGACAAAGCAGGATGAGTGCACACTGCAGCTTCCTGGGGCAGCAGTGGACCCCTGTCTTCCTGTTGATGTTCTCCCTGTAAAGTTGGGTGCAGGAACTGTGCACAGCAAAACATGTTTGTAAAATGATTATTGCTTTTGAGTTTTTCCCGTAAATTCTGGTGATGAAAGAACAGCCAAAAAATTTGTAAATAAAGAGTTTTATTGCGCTATGCTAGGCTCCCTGGGGTAATTTTTTTTCTTCTTTAATTTGGATGCAGTTGTTGGATATGATTTCTTTGCTTGCCAGGAGGCCAAACTTTGACTATCTGTTGTCTCTGAAACCAAAAAAACAGCCTAGGAGCCCTTCCAGAACTTCTCCTTCATGGGTTCTGGTTCAGGTCCAGGTCAGTGGGATGGAGAAAGATGTCTCTGTTACAGCAGTCTGCTCTGATGTGTATAAAGGCAAGTTTTAGGCTCATAGGTGGTGATTTGTTGCCTTAATATCTAATCTGTCCCACTGCCTAGCAGCAAGCAGAGCATTTTACACATGCTTTCCCCTCTGTGCTTGGTCAGCAAGGTCAGAGCAGGTTGGGAGGTGGCACAGGGCACATGCAGCTGCCATTGGCCATCATTGGTGCAGAGCTTTGGGGTAGAGCTCACCCCAAAGGCAGGCCCAGGGTCAGGGCTGTTGGAGCTGACCTAGCTCAAAAAACAAAACCAACAGGGCTTGTGAGATGCTTCTTAAGGATGGTGGCAGGACAGGCATCCCCAGACAACTGATCTGTGGATGGGCTCCTGCCTGTGTGCTGCCCAGCCTATGTACCCTCCCTTTTTGTAACTTAATCTGTCTGCAAATAAATATTGCACCAATAGAAACAGGTCTCTAAAAAAAAGGTTTTGGTTAAAATGAATAGGAGGTACTTTTATGTCAGTCTAACATGCCAGAGGAATCTCTTCCAGACTGCCTTAAGCGTTCACATTGGATTGTACAAATAGGGTTTGAATCTTCCCCCATGATGCTTGCTACTGTAATAAACAAATAATAATTTTTTTAAAGTGCCTTAATTAGGTTTGTTTTACTTGAGACAAGCAGGTGGAGTACATCCTTTGATCCTTCTCATCCTTTGTTTGTTGTGATTCTGTGTTTTTCTTTCCTGTGTCTTTTTTGACCATCATCAGAAAGGACACGTGTGTCCATGCATGTATGTGCACATATGAATACACATGCCACACATTCACACACACTTACCTTAAACTCTTTTTTTTGTATTATAAAATACATAGCTGCTTTTCCCTGTGTCAGAGACAGCTGGTATTACCTGTGTCCAGCCAAACAAGTCACTGAGTTAATACCACCATGTAAAGTTCAGGAAACCCAGTGAACGTTTTTCTAATAAGAGGATATTCTGGCCCTCTTGATAATCAGCCCCCCATTGTAAAGTCATTTTGAGTCAGAGGTTTAAATCTTTGTTCCAGTGGAAAAGATTTTTATGGGCAGTGCAAACAGGCATTACATTCTGGGTATTTTTTTAGCATAGTTGCTTAAAATAGTGCAGATTCTGAATCCAAGGGAAGAGAGAAAAGTTGAAACAATAGAAATCATGGTCTAGTGGCACAAACCTCTTGCCCCACCCCAGCCCCTGTTAGAAATTTGGCAGAGGCAGCAGGCTGGGTTTCCTTGCTCTGAGACACTGAATCACATGCTGGTGGTTGTTGCTCTGGGCATTTGGGTTTCTGTCTGTGCTGGTGGTCACCCTGCTTTCGTTTTGAGGTTGTCACAGTATGGTTTTGGAAGTCAAAACTATGCCAGTTTTATGCAGCTTTATTCTCCTGCTTCCTGCATCACTCTTGTATTTGCAGGCAAAAGGCTTTTCTGGAAAACATGCCTTTCGGAAACATGTTGTTCCCATGATTTTGGGTTTTGACCCCTTTTCCTTTCCCTTCGTTCCCATGCTGTGGGTAGGACATCCCCAAATGGTCCCAGTTCCTCCCACCAGTCCTGCACAGCCAATTCATTACCTTTGTTTTCAGTGGCTGGGGTTGCCATGGCAGCAGCAGCCCTTGGGATAATGATTTTGTCGTAGCAGAGCAAGAGTCCACACCTCAGGGAAGGTGTGACTTGTGTGTTGATGAGGTGGCAGATGGCTCAGAGGAGACAGTACCCAGGTCAAGGTGAGCAGGGAGATCTCTCTGGATTTTCCTGTGCTGTAGAGGATGCTCCTGGGTGCATGGTGGCTTTTGTCAGCAGCATTGCAGCCATGGAGCTCAAAGCTCTTAAATCTTCTTTTGCTCTTCATTCCTGAGCAGCCTGCTACTGAAAAGTGGCCATGCATCACTTTCTGCTTCTCCCTCTCATCCAGATGCTGATGCTGGTGCTGATGTAGCAGCTGGGTACACTCAGGTGTGGCATCACCCTTGCACCTGCTGTGCTGCAGGTGATGGATGTGCTGCTTCCAGAGCAGCCTCTTCCTTGTCCTTGCAGGTCCTTGGTGGGACCTTCTCCTGGCAGGCAGGAAGGGCTTTCCTCTTCTCTGCCCCCAGCTATCTCGGTGCATGCCTCTGCTGCAAGCACTTCACCTGAGCAAACAAGAACAGCACTTTGAATGCTGCTTTATCACACAGGAGTGGCAGCTGTGCTGCAAAGAGCTTTTGCTGAGCAGAGGCTCAGATTGGCAGTCCTCAGTCCTGGGTACTTCATTCTCCTGACTCTGATACTGAAGCATCTTTCCAAAATTAAAATGTGACAGCAAGCTTACTGTTTTCCCTAAAACAGTCCCTGGGGATGGAGGAATGGGGAGGTTAGCATCTGGAGCTGACACATTTATTATTGATGATGCCTTTAAATGATTAAACTAATTTTCCTTGCATTATTTAGGGAAATTATGATATTCATCATTAATGGAAAGATGTCTGGGGAAATGTGTGATTCACAACTGTAAATACCTTCTCTCCTCCTTTTGTCACTTGCTGCCTGTCTTCTCCCAGCTCTTGCTTGTCATTTTGGAGCCAATGCTTGTCCTTCTGTAAGTACCTCCTGCTGCCTCCCCCTTGATAAAGGTGACTCGTGGTTGCATAAGGGTGAAGTGACTTTTATTCTAGACAAGTGATTTAATTTTCAGTGTCACCAGGGTTTACATAAGGGCTGTAATAATCTGGATAAGGAAATAAGGTTTAGAAACTCTTAAGTACATTTAAGAGCTCTTTCTAGCAAATGTTATTCATAGTTGTGTTCTTTATATTATTGTCAAAGATAACTGGAAGCATGAACAACCCTGGCATTAGTTAGGCTTATCTCCCCACGATATGATGCAGTGTTTGAGCTGGGGTTTATTGCAAAATGAGGCATTGTTCACAGATAATGTGGCTGTCTCAGGGTAGATCTCCCTCTGCAGAATATGGGAGTCCCTTTGCACCAATTAGTTTTACTAGATCCTTTGCACAGCAAACAAAGGATGTTTACAGTGTGTGATTTTAAACACGAAAATGTAGCTTTTATCTTACTTATGGTCCCACAGGACATCAACATCTGTTGGTGAAGATTGGGTTGACCTCCATATAGTAAATTCAGTCTTCAAAGGGAGTTGTCTTCAGTTATTAATCTAAAAGCTATTTTTTAAACAAGAGGGTATTTAAATGGAATCTCAATTGTTGATACTTAGTCTTTTGGCTGAAACTGTATGTCTGCCTCATGCAGAGTGGTCCTGAGAGGTGAGGTGGACAGGAGGAACATGAGGTACCTTCAGGCTAGGTTGGGAGGTGAGAAGCTCAGCTTCGAAGGGGTTTGTAGGAAGGTTGAAAACCACACTAGGAGTCAGTGCTTTCCTCTAGAGCAAAGAGAACAGAAATAGCTTAAGAATAATCAAAAAAAAAAAAAAAAAAAAAAATCTAGGTAAGAGATTACACCTCTTCTTCATGCTTCTTCCTGCCTTTACTGATCTTTATTTCTGGTTTTTAGACTTAAAATCACTCCTGTAGGAGCCTAGAAAAGGGTTCATGCATTTGTAACTTCTCCCCATACAGCCCTATAAGGGAGAACAATTTCTTTGCTGCTTTTTCACTGTCTTTCATTCATGTGAGAGGTGAGAGGTAGTAAGAGGTGCTTCTCACCTGACATTTCAAGCTTGAGTGCCCTTACAGTGCCCCTTGAGTGTCTTTCTGGTGTGAGGAGCACAAGCAAGGATCTCACAGGTGTGTGGCAGCCTGGGAATGTAGTGATTTTGGGGTGGACCTGGATACAGGTCTCTCAGCTTTTTCTGTATCTGTGTTTTGTAGTCCTCATCCTTTGGACAGGCTGCTGAACCCCAGAGCACTCGGTGGTGGTGCTGGGGTACTGTGGTGGTGCTGTGGGAAGGAGGCCCCACTCCCTGGCTTTCCCTGCCAATCTCTTCAAGTCCAAGAACATAAGGATTTATTGTTTTTCTTTTTCCACCTAATCTCTGTACAGAGGCTCTGTTTAATATCTTACCCTTGTTTGAAATGTGGAATTCATCTGCTGCTATTATTATCCCAACACAAAGGGGCCACAAAAGTCTCTTGGTTCAGCCTAGCCCAGATCACATTGTGCTGAGGATCATGGCTGTGGGATGGGGCTGCCCTGGCTACATCCTCTGCAAAATAATGCTTTTCCCCTTATTCTGCAGATACAGATCCTGTTCCTCTAAAAATTGTGAGTAAGGTGGGAGGGTGCACTGGGTGCTTTTGGGGGCCTCATTACCTGAGGAATCTTTCATCATCAGTGATGCAGAAAGTATAGACGAGACACAGGGTAGTTTTCCTAGACAGAAACCTCACCTGTAGCCCCACCATCTTGCTTCTGGATTCCTTCCCAGCAATCTCTAACCCATCCCAGGAGCTAAACTGGGTCCTTTCCAGATGCTTCTTGTAATCTTGTTACCTTCTTGTGACTGGCAAATGACTGCCACCTTTCTGAAGTTGCAGCCCTGCACCTCCTGGGAAGCACTTGGCAGGCAGCTGTCCTCTGTGCCATGGATAACATCACATTTATCCCCTTCTGGGCTGTGCCTGTGCTGACAGCTGGTCACGGGGCTGTGCTGGCATAGCCAGTGCTGAGCATCGTCACAGGCACGTGGTCCTGGGGCACAGCACTCGCTCCCTCTGGCCCCTGCTTTGGTGGGGAAGGAAGGGAAAAATCCCCTGAATTCTTCACCTCTGACTGCAAAGGGCAATTATTTAATGGATTTTGGGCAGAGGGAGCCCAAAAAGGTTAGGTTGTTCTGAATCTGGGCCATGAGGCTGCACCGGATGAGTCACGGGGAGAGGAATAAAAAATCTCTGAGTCATAATCCCTAATACTACAGAGCAGATTTGCTCTGGGCTGTTTTTGTGTTCCTGTGTGCTGACTAATGTGCAGAGAATCAGTGAGAGCCCTTTCCCTGATCTTTCACCCAAGAAGAATGCAGCTGTGTGTCCCCCTCCTTGCCTCCATGACTTACCCAAGCCTGGAGTCCCACTGCTCCCCAGACAGCTGAGCACCACTCACCCTCCTCAAAACCCCCCAAATTCCAGTGGCAGCCGGGTGGGCTCTGGTACTTTCCCAGCTGAGGGGACATGCCAGGGCAGGACCATGTGCCAGCAGTCATTTGTGCCCCTGCAGCTCTGGCAGCAGGGCACAACCTTGAAATGCTCCATCTTGCAGTGGGCACCTGCTCTTTGAGAGTCTCAAAGTGATTTATGAAGGGGGTTCAGCATGGTGGCAGCCACCCAGCACCTACAGCTCAGTGGTAAAAATACACTGAAGTGAACTAGCTGCCATCTCCCTGGACATAATCCTACAGCCTACCTGAGCCTAAGACCCCAAGAAATCTGAAATCTATGTATTTTTATAAGACATGTAAATTTTGCCATCTTATTCTTTCAACCAGCTCTCACTGTACTTTAATATTATGATGGCACTAAGATTCCTCCTATCTCAAATTGATTTTGATTAGATCTCCCCAAAAGACATGTATAAAATCAATACTCATTTAATAAAATATACCTGCCCCTAGCCCTTTTCTTGCACTGTATTGGGGCCAGGGATAGAGTATTAAACTGAGTCCCTGGGACTAGTCTTGTCAGCAGTGGCAGCAGCATTAAGAAGCATCAGGCATCCCCAAAAATGTGGTTGAGAGGCTGCAGGGCATCAGGTTGTGGGTGACAGAGTGGGTCCCCCCAAGAAAGGGCAGCTTCCTCCTTGGGAGCCAAGTTTTGGCTGGCTTGTTATTCTAACTGATTAAGTTAATTTCCTGATTGTGGCAACTGATTGCCATTGTTTATGTTATATTGTCAATATGAACTGCTGGTTTAGACTCTGTATGATTTTAAAGATCTTTAACAGTATTTTCTTTGTTTAAAGAGTGTAGAATTGAAAACTGGATACACACCTGTACTTGCTCACACACAGAAAAGTGGTGTGAGGCATTGTAATTTCAGTGATCAAAGTTGTCTGTTGGAATATGAGGCTGTTCTTTTTCCTTACAATGCCCTTAATCAATTTTTCATTATTACAGGTATTGGTGATAGGATAAATGCTCCTCTCCAGAGAAGAGCTGGTAGCATCCTCTTCCAGGAGTGGCAGCTCAGAGCTCTTAGTGCTGGATCTGAGTTCCACTTCCCTTGGGTTTTGTACACCTTAATCTGCCCAGAGTGACACTCCGCACTGTGACGTTCCTACATTGTTTTGTTTGGGTTTTATTCCTCTTCTGTAAGGTTATATTTTGTTTCCCTGATAGTATTTGCAGCCTTTCTGCATGAAAAGAGGAGGCAGCATTTTGGAGGGCAGTGCATGTTGGGTGATGCAGCTATCGCTTTTGGGAGGTTATATTATCCAGTCCCCTGTTGCTGGATACAGCCCTTCTGCTGTGCAGCCCAAAGCAGGAAAAAAAAAAAAAACATTCTTCAGCAGAAAAAAAAAAAAAGCTTTTTTCTGTTTTTATTTCCCCACTGCCTCCTTAGTACTCTTTCCAAATCGATTGCATTTCCTCAGCAGAACTACAGAGGTTGTGGCTGTGGGTGTATTCTGAATTTTATTTTAATTTATTTTTCATCATTTCACAGACTCCTGGGACATTTTAAGTATGGATCAAGTCAAGACAAACATGAGATGCCTTGGTTGCTTGTCTTTAAAAAGGACTGGTATGCCTTTGGGTGTGGGGATAAGGGAATTTGTAAGTCTCTGGATATGGATTATTTTTTTTCTTTTGTTGTGCTTATGAATTTTAAGGGGGAGAGGAAGTATTTTTATAGTAAAATGAAATTTTTATTTTTAAAATACTTCAGCATTTCTGTGTGTTCAAAGTCTTCACTGACTTGATATTTAATTCTTGATCTTTTTTAGCTGCATTACCTGTAATGATGCAGATGTTGGAGTAAGTGCTCTTACACTGCTGTGCTGACCTGGAATGCAGATAGACATTTTCCAAATCAAATCCAGCACTTTAACATAGGATTATGCCCCCAGCCTGCCTGGTTGCTGCCTGGGGTTGCAGCCTCAGCACGCCTTGCCTGCTGTGACCTGTGATGCTGTGATGGTAGCAACCCCTGCCTTCTGAGCAGGCAGGGAGAGTGATAATGTTTTAAATAAATATCCATCCAGCTGAGCCTGGTCAGGGGTCTGAAATGAGAAGTGGATTCCCTTTGCTAACATCCCCATCCTTTATACAAAATCTAAATGAAATGGGGATACTAATTAAATTCATGCACTCCTGGCATGTAGAAGGCCAAAGACAAGTGTCTTAAAGCAGGTGACACAATCCCAGCAGCTTTACTGGAGGGGGGAACATATCACTGCTGCTAGGCTTTGATAGAATGAGGGCAAACCTCTCTAAGATGCTGATGTTTCTGCTTTGTCTTGTATTTGCATATTTCCCTGTGCTTTTACAGGGCTCCTCCTTGCAAGTGGTTATCTAAACGCCAAGTAATCCTCAGCACTTTGGAGCTGTCATTGGCTGCAGTTTCTTGTCTTGAAGGGTGGGAGGGCCTCCTCCTAGATAAGGTTTTGTTAAAGGTGGAGCTTCTCCAAGAGATTGGACCACCTCCACCTGGGACAGCCCAGCCATGCACAGAAAGACCTGTCTAAACTCAGACTCCAAAGTAAATGTGGGTGCTGTCTGAATCTGGATTAAAAGCAGAACTCCTGGTTATTCCTGACCAGCTGCAACCGGAGCATTTTAGGGGATATATCCTGTGGTTTATTGTGCTGGGGTGGCTTGAGGTTTGTCTCCAGCTGGTTGCCCCTGAGCTTCCTGCAGGCTGGAGCACCTGTGCTCAGGCTTTCCCCTATGTTCTCAGTGCCAATTAGACATACTTAGCTCAGGTAGAGGCAGTGCTGCAGCTGTGCCTGGTACAGACAGGCTTTTCTGTTTTCTTGGCTGAGAGTATGAAGGCAAAACCGAGGTCCCAAATTTTCTGTGGAGCCAGGAGATGTGGAGAGACCACATGGAGAGACCTCCCTGCCTTGCAGGGAGCTGGAGGTGCCCTGGCTGATACAAAGCCCCATGTCTCATGAACACCCTTGCAGCTGCCGAGTCCAGCCTTACGTTAGAAGGCACTGGAATACAAGAAATGAATCCATTCGCGTACCCTGGTAGCTGTATCAGAGCCACTGGGGATGTCCAGGAGGAAATGGTGTCACATGTTGGCAAGGCAGCAGCTGCATTTACTGCCTTAGCTGAGATCTGGTCACTGAAAATCTGCAGCTGAAAGGCTGAACTATGAATCTTGGACTTGAAAGTAATTTTTATCTAAACACAGGCATCTGAAAGCTGGAAACCTATCAAAGGTACAGGCAAAGTGTTTGAGTACCTTTGAAAACAAATGGCTTAGAAGAACACTGTGCAGTAATCTCCAAAGACAGCCCAAACAAATGCTGGAAGTATTTAGGGAATAAGAAACTCAAGTGTCTGATGTAGCAGAACTTCAGAGCAGTGGGATGGTGGTAGGGACAACATCTCTCTATATACATTGAGAAGATTCTGAATTTATTACAGCACACATCTGAAGGGCTTTCAGGAGTGGACAAAGGCAATGGAGCCTTGCTTATGGTGACCAAAATAACAAAAATCAGTGGAAAGCTCTGGGAGTTCTTGTCCTTGGAGGAGTGGGGTTGCAATGCTGCATGGATCATGAAGGTCTCTTCCTTAGCCTCATGAGTAGCCAAGGCTTATAATCTCATTAACAAATTTATCAGGTTGCATCTTACGACTGGTTGGGCTGCCTGCCCTGTGACTGCTGAGTGGCATGCAGAGCTTGGCACGGCCAGGGGCCTTCGTGCTGCAGCCTGAAGTAATTCATAGCCAGCTGATGCTCATTTGTTCTTGTGTCAGTGCTGTCCTTTAGCTTAAACCCCTGTTTCCATGATGCAGACAGCATACCTCATACCTTTACATCCCCACTCTGCAGGTCCGACGCAGGCAGCTCACTCTATCCCCCCCCCTAAGAAGGGTTTGTCATTCCCCTCGTGCTTCTGACAGCTGGATCCTTTACCAGGCTCTGTTCCAACACATCCTTCTTGGACATGAGCTCCCAGGGTGGACGTAGCACCTCGGAGCCAGGGTCTTCTGCTACTGCTGGTGCAGCCTGACATCTTTAGGTCTCCCAGAAATACTTGTCCTCCAGCTGCCAGCATAGCCTCACTGCCCTTGAAACCCTGCTGTGACATCCCCAGTTCACCCATGCTCACATGCAGAGAGAGGTGAAATTACTAATGAGACCAGCCTTAGCTAAAATCAACCTTCATCCAGCTCTGGTACTAAGCCCCAAGTGTGGTGGCTGTGGGAAGGGCAGTACTTAAAAGGACCAACAGTGAAAACTGTTTAATTTTCATGATTGTGTCTTCCTTAGCAGGATTGTTTGGCAATGTCATAGAATCCTAGAATGGTTTGTCTTGGAAGGGACCTGTAAAGGTCATCCTGAAAAGTCCATCCCCCTTGCTGTGGGCTATTGTCGACTGTCAAGTTGCTGAAAGCCCCATACAGCCGGGCTGTGAATGTTTCCAGGGATGGGGTATCCACAATTTCTCTGAACAACCTTTTCCAGTGCTTCAGCACTTTCTGGGAAACCGTTCCAGTGTTAAGCATCCTCATTCTCAAAAACATCTTCCTTTAATCTATATCCACCTTCTTTCGTGTTAAAACCATTGCCCTTTGTCCTGTCACAACAGGCCCTGCAAAAAAGTTTGTCCCCAGAATGAACCTTATGTGGTAAAAAAACCCAGTACCTCTTATAAAAAGTACATGTAATACAATAGCTTATTTATTTATGGTTATATTCTTGTCAGTGATGACTGAGAAGATACAGTTGTAATTCTGTGATGGTTTTGTTCATAATAGACTTTCTGCTCCTAAGAAATAATCTGAAATTTTTACTTCAGATTATCTGAAGATTCTGAGTGCTTCAGTTCTATGTTTAAACTAGTCGTGTCTTCTTAAATTTGGGTCACAGTGGCTGGAGTGAAACGCCAAAGCTTTTAGGCAGTGTCATGGTTCACTTGGCTTTCCAGGGTTCTCCTCAGCACTGTGAGTTTATTGCAGCATGCTCAACTCATGCACTAGACCCTGCTGTGGAGGGTCAGAGAAGCTTTTTGCAGCGGTGCAGTTTGCAGTAGGCATTACTCTGCCGTAGATAAGGGGGTTATCTGCCCAGTTGTACTTGTGGTGACTGTAGTTTGAGGCCCATCACACTGGCTGGCCCTTAGGATTGAACTGTCAGTGCAGAGCAGATGCTGACAAGGGGCCCTTGCCTTCCATGCTTCATTTAATCTGTATGTAAGGAAAGGGAAAATAAAATGGGAAAAGCCAGGAAAAAAAAAAAAAAGAGGCAGAATTTCTGTTGCCACTGTTTGAAACAACAAATGAACCATGATATGATGTTGTGGGTGTCTGTTTCACTTTCCCCCTCATTTCCTCATCCAACTTTTATTATCTTTCAGTCTTGGAGGTGGGAAGGTCCATTCTCAAGACCTGGTGCCTTGCCCTGAATCCAGACATCCCATCCTCCCATTAGATAGAGTGGTGGGGCAAAACCACAAGAACAGAGATATCTGAGATAAAAAAAAATGTCTGTATATCTATCTGGAAATAAGGGATGGGTTTAAGCAGTGGCCTTGTGATACAGAGGACCTCTGGAGGTTGTAGCAGGTGATCTTCCAGTGATGCAACTCCCATGGTAGATGTTGTCATCTCTGTCAGCTGCTTGCTGCATCCTGGAGGCCTTCGTGCCTGCCACGGGTGAAGAGGAGCTCTGTCAGCTTCTCAGCTGCTACAAAGCTGAGGAATTAGTTTAAAGTGTTGATTTAATTAAGCTGGAGAACACAGCAAATAGTTTGTGCATGCCAGTAATGGGTGCCAGCAGGAGTGTCCTCTCAGTCCTGCCAGCTGCACAGTCTGCTCTCCAGAACATCTGAGAGCCGGATGCTGACTAAGAGCGGTGGTTGGGTTCCATCCCCTCTGGCGATTTTTGTGTCATCATGTTTAAAAACATCCCTTTCACTGGGAGACTCTTCACATGGTCTTTGGAGTGTTCACATTCTTCAGAGTTATTCCTGGTGCCTTTAGATAGGCAGAGCTGTGATCTTTAGGTATTGTGCCCAATGTGCCTCAGGCCATCCTGATGAGAAGGACTACATTAGTGCGAAGGAACCACTTAAAATAGTACACAATAAACTATCACAGGCTTCTGGGCTTCTGCTTGAGGGCTTGGATTTAGAAGGCAATTTCACAGAGGTCCCTTTCTTAGGACATGTGAGAAGGAGAGTGTCAGGAAATGGTGACATTAAAGCAGTTGAGGATCACAGATTCTCTCATCCCCCAGTATCCCACAAATGGGGCTGTTTGTAGCCCTTCACTGTGTTAGGGTGAGAACAGACTCCTTCCATCCTTCCAATCCCTGTGTTGTGTTCAATGATTTTACACTGTTGTGAGTGTTCATGAGAAGACAGGGAGATTGGATGCCCTCATATCATCCTGGGTGCCCTGACACACATCTCTACCAATGGAACGGCTTCAGTTCAAGGAAAATCAGCAATTTCCCTTGGTTTCAGGTCCTTGCTAGTGGTGTTTCTGGTACATGAACTGCATGGGGCAGCATGTGGCAGCTGTGCATGTTTCCAAATGTAGCTGAGAGTAGTCAGACCTCCTCTAATAAAGTTGAAGTGTGCTCAGAGTTGATGTAGATACTTAGCTTTTGCTTGCAATAAGCTGTTTGCATCCAACTTACGTTTGACTGAGGTTGGCAGCTGTGAGGAAATGCAGCCTTGAGAGGGTGAGTTCTTACACAGATTTGCCTTGTGTCAGAGAGAATAACAGTAACCAGTTAAATGGGCTTTGTTAACTCAAGGCCAGAGCTTTGGTGTCGCTCTGGAAAGAGCAGGCTGGCTTTGGCAGGTTTGGATATCAACATGATGCATTTCCTGGTGGTAGGTGGTGGGAAAGCCCACGTCTGCTGTGAAAAGAACACTCTTTCCTTGGAAAAGTATTTACTGAGATAGCGATGACAGACAAATCTCTCATGGTAAATGTGACTTCACAGATTGTGTTTTCAGCCTCATGGAAAAAATAGAAAAGGTATCTAACACAAGTCTGGAGGTTTGAAGGTAACGTGTTCTAAAAATAAATATTAAGAATTATTCTTGATCTTGGGCCAGGTTGTTTCAAGATCAAAATCAAGGCCAAGACACTTCAGTTTAGATTTTCAGGTCATTTTTATTGGCTTTGTTAATTCATGCTGCTTATGAGGTAGGAAAAAATGGTAATATTGAGAAGGATCTTGCCATATTCTTCCTAAAAGCATGTTCCTAAGGAGTTCTGACTTTTCTGCCAGATACACCAGTCTGCTTTGATATACAAGTTTATCCATTGGGACAAAAACTAGTTTTTGGTGGTTTTTGTATAATCAAGAGTCCTGTGACATTGTTTTGGTGTGTGGTGACATATATAATGATAGTATGTGGGTGACTTTAAGGGGTTGTAGAAGGACTTTGAAAGATAGATAGCTAAATAAATAAATACATTAGAAATTAATGTATTAATTAGAAATTGTTAATGTGAACCCAGATAGGGAGACCAAAAACGTAGCAAATAAATAGCTGGAATAATTTCTTCCTGGGTTTTGTGACATCTTAATGGGTAGCTCCAGCACTTCTGGTATCTTGGAATTCCATCCTGCTGGATGGCAGAGCTGCAGTGAGTGCATCAGCTGGGCCCTGGGGAGGATGTGGAAGAGACCAAAACCTGGTTATGACCAGGCCTGCACAGCCTGATCCAGCACAGCAGGCAGTGAGAGCATTTTGATGGAACCAAGATCTGGCTCTAAACATTCTCTTAACGGTGGCTTCTGGTGCCTGCCTCTGGGGCTGATGATTTCTGGTGTTTCCTCTCTGAATTTCCCAGATTTTTGTTGCTGGCTCTAACGTCCTGATTCTGTCACGCTTTGCTCCCAGGCTGGAGAGCCAGGGAATTTGAGCTGAAAAAGCCATTGGAACTTTTTGACATGCTGGCACTGTTCCCTGGTGCCCCTTTTGGGAAGGGATCATCAGTCTCCTGCCTGAGACAGCTGGGTTTTTGTTTCCCCCAGCATGGAGCCAGCCTCTGGAAGGGTGGATGGGGCTGAGCACTTCAGGAACCACCAGGGGTGGAAGAAGTTCTCTTTTCCTGGGATCCTGTTCTGATCCCCCTACCTCTGGGGATGGCTTTGGGCATGGGGTCCCCCTCTCCTGCCCTTAGCTTACTGTCCTAGAAGGACATAACTCTGATCTGGGGCCGGTTGGAGCGAGCAGCCGTGACAGGGTTTGTTTTCCCAAGATAATCTCTTATCGGGAAGGCGGCTCGGCAGATTTAGGTGAAAGGTGATGCCAGCACGCTGCTGGTGCAGGTTGGCTGCCACTCTCCAGGCTGAGTCCTCAGCTTTTTATATCCTTGCTGCATCACACTGCAGCTGCCACCCTTCTCCCTGTGCCGAGGATCACCGGGCAGGGACCGTGAGCGCCGTGCCAGCTGCAGGAGCAGCGCTGGACACCGCAGTGTTACAGCAGGCTTGCATCAGCCACAAACGTGTCTGACCTGAAAGCCTGACTCCCAAATAACCAGAGTTGGGTCAGAGGAGGGCAGGAGGTGTCATCTTCTTGAGGAAAAAAAAATATACTAAAACTAATCTCCTATAACATTTTAATTATTGTTGCTGGTTTTTAGCCCTGAATCATAAAGTTTATTTGTCAGTATGCCACTTCCTATTATATTCTTGATGTATTTCCTATGATATTTTTGATGTGTTTCAGTGTCTTCTCCTTCCTCCTCCTCTTCTTCCTTAAGCTTGGAGCTTCTTTACCAACTATATCCCACATTCTGGTTACTGCTGTGAGTAGCAGCTCTGCATTTGCCATCTTAAGTAGATGCAGAAGGAGGTCTGGAAAGACCACTGATTTCTGCTGCAGCATCATCCCTGGGAGAACTGAATTCAGCCTAGGAAACAGACTGATGAAAAGGGTGTCTTGATGAGCAGTCCTCAGAAAGTTGTTATTTCAGGTATTTCAGCTCAATAGCACTGAGGACTTACAAACTGGGGCTAACACTACCTTCACTTACGGAAAGATAGTGTCACTCTCAATGATCTCCCCCTGTTCTTTGTGATAAAAGATGGACATCTGCATGAAAACAGGTCTTCTGTCTCTGGAGCAGATGATGACCATGACAGGGAAATCCTGACTCCATTGAAGGAAGAGGCAGCAGTGGGACTGCTGCCAGCAAGGGGTCAGATACTTACATCTGGTCTTCTCCTCCATCAGCTCTTGGGAAGGAGAGACATAAACTCAGGCAGCAGCTTCACAGGCAGGTGCAGTGACAGGAGGATCTGCTGCTGGTGTTAAGGATTTGCACAGCAGGGAAGAGACACCCCTGACCTCACCTCTGGGTTTGGTAGACTTTCTGGTGGCCTTCCTTCTGCAGGGAGGCTGTGTGGAGGCTTTGGCTGAGTCTTGGCAGTGGAGCCATGGGATTGGTGTACAGTCACTGCTGCAGGACCAGTTGTACAGGCTCCAGGTTTTCCCTCCTTATCCTGTGAGCTCAAGTTGATGTTTGAACAGCTTCATCTGGCCCTAGCTTCTTTTTTTTTTCCTGGAGCAGTCAAAGAGCACTCACCTGCATTGCTGCCTTTGGAGGAGTGGCAGTGCTTCCATCCATGGGGCTGTGGCAGAGCAGGGAGGACAGAAGTGCCAAAGCGTGGGGTGTGTGGGTGGAGAACCCCACACCCACCAGGGCAGCACCATCCCTGCCAAAGAGAAGAGACCTTTTGGACTGAGAACATCGATAAACGTGACTTTGAGCAACCTGATGGAGCTGAAGATGTCCCTGCTCATTGGGGGGTTAAACCAGATGGCCTTTAAAGGTTCATAGCAACCCAAACCATTCTGTGAATCTCTGATTCTGTGACTGTAAATTCTCCTGAGTCTCACAGGCTTTGTATGTAAATACATTGTTTAACTGCATTCCCATATAGCAATTGGTATGTGGCTAGGAATTCCTTTGATGCCTTTAGATGCTAATGTAGTGATAAAACAATCCCTTCTTTTTCCCTTAATTTTCTCAGAGCATGTAAGCTCTTCAGAAAATCATATCATTAAGTATTTAAGAGCCTAGACATGATTAAAATAAAAATATTGTTAGCAATAAATGAGAAGAGGTACAATACTTTGTCAGTCTTGGAATAAAAATTTAGAGATATCTGGTTTATTTGAAGGTTAGTTCAAACTGTGACCACATTCAGGCATCAAAATAAGGAAGATTATTTTATATAATAATATATAAATTATTTTATATAATAATATATAACCTCCATCCTGGGGAGGTTATCCATCCATCCATGCAGCTGAGACCTGGCTGATGCCCTGTTTGTGTGAGGTGCAGGGTTGGTGGGAGGCAGCTCTGGGGGTGAGGAGCAAACAACTCCAGATTCCCTGCAGCTCCCTGTGGCTGCTGGGCTCTGTGCTTCTTTTGCAAACATGGAGAGGGTTATGCAGGAGCCAGACATGTTTTCAGAAGCCTTGTTTTTTGTGTTTCTATTTCTTTCCTATTGAGGTGTCTGCAGTAATAATCACTAAGGACAGAGATGGAAGCAGAGTGGTAGGAACAGAGACTTGGTAGGACTGAATTATTTTTGTTTAGCAGAATTAAAACTAAATTGGTGCATGGTCAGGAGTGCTCTGTGAGTGTGACAGTGAGCAAAACATCTGTTCACAAACACATGGGATGGGACAGGTAGAGTTGGAGTGCAGTCCCTGATAGGAATCCTTGCATCAGCAGAAAAGGGATTTACTCTTGGATATCAGCAGAAAAATGAGTCCTGGCCTGTAACTTAATAGTGTAACTGTGTGATGCAATAAATAGAACCTTTTCATGATAATTTAATTAAACCAATGCAACATCTATGTTTAGATGAAGCTGAGTCCTACACTGTTACAAAATCTTTTCTAATAATAGCATTTTTTTTCACCTCATGAAGGTCCCGATCACTGAGCTGCATGTTACAGCTGCCTGTAACACCAGGGCAAGCATTTATTTGGATCTGACAGCTGGAATGAGTCAAGATCATTCCATGGCCTTTGGTTTAATGGCAGACACTTTCTGTTATTATTTACTGAATGCTGAACATGTGCCCTTAATAAGAAGGACCTTTCAAAAAACTAACAGGAAGACAGAGCCTGATGTGCCAAAATGTTTCTGTGCTGGTGTTCCCAGGGTTGTTTTGAAATCTCCGCCTCAGTTGCCTTTGCAGAGCCTTGTGCCAGACCCAGAGCACGTGGGGCTTCTCCTGGCCTCCACGGGGATGCTTGGACCTCAAGCCAAGTGTGACAATGCACAGGGAAAGTCATTACCACTGGGCTTCTGTCCTGTCCTTGCATGAGGAGGCAGCCACCAAAGATCCAGCTTTTAAAGGAGCCAGATAGGCTGGATATGTGTCAGTCCTGCAAGGGGTGATTTAAACTCATTAAAAAATGTCTTCTTCCTTCTTGGCCTTTACCCCCTCGCTGCTTCTCAGCAGCTTTGTGCAGATTTGCTTTGCCCACAATAAATGCTCCCAGCAAAAGCAGAGTGTGGCTTTCTTTGGGTTGAGGAGTTGAGGTCCAGAGAAACACAGAGAGGGGCTCAGGAATGTCCCCATTTGGCCAGCAAATCAATTTGGCATTTGTGGGGCTGGTGCTGTGCTGGTCCAGTGCCACAGAGACCAAACTTCACCAGCACTGGAGCTACTGGCTCAGTTTTTGTCCCACTGGTGCCTTCAGAAGGCCAAGCCCGTCATCCCAGCTCCTCCTTTCAGAGCTGAACCAAGGGCAGCATAGGTGGCATAAATGAGGACATTGATGGCATAAATGGGGACAATTGCAAATCTGTTCTAAAAGAGGAATTTCAGGAGGCTGCAGTGGTGGGGGGTTGATGAAAGCAAATGTCAACTGCGACCAAGATGCCTGGAGTTGGTTGGTTTTATCTTTGTAAAGTAAGGGGCTGGTGTCTTCTGTTCTGTGGTTTGGTTTTGGTTTTTTTTAATTGCATCCAATTAATCTCTCTGTTAGCCACTTTTATAATTTTAGCACATCTCCTTTGCTCCTGGAGCGATGTAGTCTTGTGAGAATTTCAGCATTTATTTGACTACAAAGCATGTTAGCATGCATGGTGACAGCCTGGATCCTGAAGGCTTAAAGAATAGGTCTAAGATAAAGAACTGAAAATGTAATGAGCAAGACGATTATTTTTGCAGCTGGCATAGTTATTTTTCTTTCCTTTCATTGTAAGCTGGTAACTAATGCTGTAGACTGAAAATCATAAACAAAAGGTCGCAAAAAGCGTCTGCAGGGTTCAGGCTGAGCCCTGCTCTGGGAAGCAGGGATGGTTCATGGTGACCACACCAGGTGTGGGGAGCTGTGGGTCATTTTGGCCAAGGCACAAAGCGAGTTTGCAGTGAATTTTCCCAGTTTTCTGTGAACTGCAGCAGTGCCCAGCAAGGGAACCTGGCACTGGGTTGTGTGTTAATATGCAGTGGAGCAGCTCTGGAGATGGAGCAGCAATTCCATGTCATTCCTGTGAGGGCACCTGCAAGTCCTGCTGCTGGACCTGGATGGTGGGAGAGTCATTGGTGGCAGAGCTGCTGTGTGCCTGCATAAGGGGCCAGGGAAAGGAAAGAGGCTCTTGCTTGAGCCTGCAGGCAGCATGGGAGGTGAAATGGTGCCCACCTGGGTGTGAACAGTAGGATGGAAGGGCCCTTCCTTCACCCCGTGCGGGAACCTGACTTTCAAGCACAGGTCTTGACTTCCTGTGGTAGTTGGTGATAGAGATAGTGGATATAATTCAGAGCCTATTTTTAAAAAGCAAGCAAAGAATCAGTGCAGAAATCCATTCCCTCATGCACTTGAAGGGTTACAGCTTACCCTCTGCAAGATTAGCCTTGTGACCAGCGTTTCTAAAAAACACCTTTTAAGCCAGAATGCAGTCTCCTGGGAGAGCAGGAGGTATGAAGTGCTGTCCTGAAATTCTATCCTTTGCATTACAGTGTCCACTTCAGTGGATCTGCAGGTCTGATTTTCCCCTGATGTGCATCTCGTGTCATCTGTGTTTGGCAGCTGACATCAGCCTGGTGTTTTCTGTGTATCAGTGTTGCTGAGTGTCCCACTCAATGGCTGGTCCAGGTGGATGTTCCTCCTACCCAAGGAGCCTGATTGTATCTCACAAGGAGCAGGTAATTGTCTTGAGCTGCAAGTGGTTCAAGGCTGAAATGGTTCTTTGTGGACTTTGTTTCTCTGTGACCTTACAGTTTTTCTGGGTGAGGCAATCCAGTATCTCTTAAGAGTCACACTCTTCAGGTCACTGTAAAACATCTTTTTCCAAGAGGAGGATATGTGGAAATCTGTGTTCTGTATTAGAGGTCATTCTGACAGCATGAAATAGAATTATTTTTTGGTACTATCACCCAAGTTGAGAAACATTCATCTTTAGAATACTATAAAAAGGTGAGTTAATATTTATGTTACAGTTTGTTCTTTTGGTCTTTTTATGTAAGTCTGCCATTTACCAGGAGAGTATCTCCCCCCACTTCTCCTTAGGGAATGTTTTCAGGATTTTTTTCTCTTAATGTATCTGTGTCAGTTGGTGCAGATGGAGAATAAGGTTATGAAATTTTACTTTGAAAATGGTCCAAGGTGACATTAGTTGTTGAAAATGTCAGTCTGTGTGACATTTGCTTAAGATTTTGCTTTTTATCTTCAAAAATGGTTAAACGAAGGGGGTTAATTGAAAAGCATCTCAGCAGTGCTTCAAATTGTAGCATCCCAGCTTGTGATGCTCATGTGGAGTCATTTTGTGAAGTCAGAAGAGCATAGTCATGACCTGCATTTTGTGTGAGAACTCGAGCTGTAAATGTACAGCCTGTTGGTCACTTGGGTATTGGTTCAGGTTGGAGGGCAGGCTCATCCCAAGTGTGAGGAGTACTGGATGGATGTGAGGGACACAAATTTGTATGACAGTACCTTCAGTGGAATAGCTAGACTTATATTTCAAAATGTACACTTTATTGTGAAACTGTTTCAAGAGTTCTTGGAAGCATTTTTACCTTGCACTTTATGCATTACCAAACAATGCATCTCTGGGCAGAGTGTAGGCTGGAATTCCCAATCTACCAGACAATTCTTCCGTGCTTGTCTTTTTCCAACCCTCCCCTTTTTGTTGGAGTTTGCCGAAAGGAATTGATGTTTAGGATGAAAAATGGTAGGGTGAGGCAGGATAAATGGTTCTTGCCTCCATCTTGTTTTCCTCAAATACTCAGGCTTTGGATGTGTGTGTCTTCACCTGGCCACAGACTGGTGGGGCAGCTGCAGAGTGCCCATCCCTCATAAATCATGCCATGGCCATAGCTGCATTTTCTTTATCTGGGAGCAAAAGCTCCAGTTCTAGGGACTGCCTGGAATGTTGGCCAAGCTTGTGAAGCCCTCAAAAGCAGCCAGCTTACTCCAAAAACTTCTTGCTGAGTGAGAAGAAAAAGGCACAGCAGCCTTTACATTTTTTTTCTTTTTTTGTGTTTGGGAAATAATTGGTTTTGTTTATTTATCTTTTCTAAGGACATAAATATTATGGGCACATGATATAAGAGATTGTTAACTGGTGTCCTTCCGTAATCCCATAAAGCAAACAATTTCATGTTTCCTCGCTGATACAAAACACAAGTCCTGTTGACCCAGAACTCCCTGATTTTGCCACCCTCACTGCTATGTCAGATTCAGCCTATAGCTCTTCTAAAATTTCATGCATAAGGACAGGAAGCCAAGGAGAGGTTTTAGAGGTGGCTTGAGCTGATTCATCATCTGGATGTTATTGCAGGGGACAGTCTGGGCTTGATCCTGTCCTCCTCCTCCTGCTGAGGCTGGTGCTGAGCCTGCTTTGGCTCACTAAATCAGGAGAAATGCAATCCCTCATGGTAGCTGGGATACCCATGGCAGCAAACTGCTGCCTTTCAGGGAATAAACCTGCAACCATTCGCTGGAGAATTTATAAAAAGACAGAAAGGTTGAATTGTTTTCTTTTTTTTCCCCCATTTTATTCTCTGCTGGGTAACATTGACCTTGATAAGCAGTTTCTGTATCTGGAGATGTTCTTCTGCATGGGGATGTAACAAAGCCATTTTGGGGTGCTCACCTTGTGTTTAAGTAGGGATTTTGGTGCTGGCAAATTGAGCACATTCTGCCTGGTGGCAGAAGCAGCAGACATGAATGCCCCAATTGCATTCTTGTCCATAATAAAGAAACTGCTGGAGCTTACTGCAGTGATCGTGAGGTTTAACTGGTCCCTTACTGCATTTAACTCACATGGCTGGGTTGTAATGAACATATTAGAGTGTAAAAAACCCAGCCCTTTCCTTCAAATAAAACACAGGCACAGAAAACATCCCTTGTTTTTTAAAATGAGCCATTGCACTTGGGACTCTTTAACATTCAATATTTAACAGGTGGGACTCCTTCTCTCTTCCTTACGTATTTTTCAACTTATGAGGAACAAGTCTTTAAACTCTTTTTTTTGTGTGTTTATTAATCATTTGGGGTCTCTCTATTGCAGGGCACACTTTGCTCATTTCTGGTTTCCTACAGCTGGTGCTGACAGTCCTTGGAGAGCAGCTGAGGGCTCAGGGTGCTGCTCTCGTGTTGAGGGTGATGCCTTGTTTGCTCAGAGCTGACATGTGCTCAGTCCGTGGTGTTTCTGTGTGTGGGTGATTCAGCCCTGGTTGTGTACAAGTGATGGAGTTAGTTCTTGTCAAGGCATGGGGAAGATGAATGTGTTTTTCAAGTGCTGGCCCACGACTTGAAAAATCTGGATGCGCTTCAGGGCTTTGCTGCCAACCTGCTGCATGACCTTTGGTGAGTTGTTAAGGGCAAGACCCAAACAGTTGGTGTTGGACAACACTCATGGACAGTCTGTGAGGAAGACCCTCCAGTTTGAGGGGGAAGCAGCAGTGGAGTGAGCTGCAGTGATGTTCTTTCCAGCTGGAAGTGTGCTCAGTCTTAAAAATCTGGCACATTTTAAGGTTGTCCAGAGAACTGAAAAGTTGTCTTTTCAGGCACGTGCTGGGCACAAGGGTTTGAATTTCATCTTCCTCTCAAACAGGGTAGCAATGAGACTGTGTCTTCCCCTTACATCAGGGGGTGGAAGGTACTGAGGTTACTCTATAATGAAGGAAGATGCTTAAAATGAACATTAATCATCTGCCATTGGTTTATCTGTTACAATCTGACTAGAAAGCCCACATGTTCATGTAAAAACATAAACTTGTGCAAGATGCTGGTCACTGAGCTTTTTCCATAGCCTGTGAGTCCTGCTGCCATCCAGCTGGCCTTGAAGACAGATGATAGGACTGCTGTGAGTGGTGTGGTATATGCAAGATAGGAGGAGATATGAAAGACAGAAAACAAAAAAAAATATGTTTTCACTTGTTGGACAGTGAGGACTGCTGGGCTCGTCTCCCAGGAGAACTGAGCAAAGTACATATTGACACATCCATGTTGGAGTCTGGAGAAAAAGCCCTGCTGGTGTATCAGGCACAGCACAGCGAGGGGCTGGGTTGGTGGGACAAGCCTCATTTCTCTGGAAACAGAGATTCATCTCTGTTTGCATGCTCATATTTTACAGGTAATCGGTTTATAGAGGAAACTGATAGCTTGAGGATCTGGGGCAGGTGTTCCTGCCGTAGAGAAATAGGTTTTTCAGGCATTTTCCATGTCATATAGTTATCAGAGTGGCTGAGATTGGCTGTGTAATTAGTGGGATGGGAGTTATTTTGGGGAGATTCAAGTCCTTTTCCAAAATGTTTTCATTAGCTCAGAGACTTGGGTCAGACCTTCTTCAGCTTCAGTTCATTTAACTGGAGGGAAATTAGGGGATATTTAATTTCCCAACCCTCCCCATCACTGGGACAACACTAGACACAAGGACAAGGCAATTCAGATTTCTTTTTCCATGAATTAGCAGACTTCAAGTGCAACTTTATCTGCAAGCCTGTCTGTAGTTTTCCAGTTGCCTTGTACCAGTTTTCATGCTGGGTTTTGTAACAACAAAAACATGTTGCAAGGACACCAGATTTTTGTGGGTTATGGTGTTGTCCCCATGAACCAACTTAGCCTGGGTTGTGCTGAGGTAGTGGTGCATCTTTCCTGCAGAGAAGGAGATTTTGATTGTTTTCCCAAGGGAAGAAGAAGTTTTGGTTCAAAATAGATTTTGTATGTGAGGTGACTTAAACATGATCAAAGTCAGTGGAATTTTATTTCAAATAAACATATGATTCTCCTAATCAACCCTTTTAAGAGAACATCTGGGGAAAAAATGTCAGGGTTTTGTACATTTAATTATTCACTTGATTTTTCCCTTTTAAATATCTGATGATGTTTCCGCTGTTTGAGGGTAGATAGGACTTTATTGACACAATTAGCAAAACAAATGATTATCACACCTTTTCCTTAATCCTGTCCTATTTGATCTATTTGCTTGCACTTTCATTACTCCTTTGCTTGGTTACATTACACACAATGTTATCACCTTCCTGTGCTTCTGCAGCTAAAACAAAGTGAAAAAACCTCTTTTGGCTCTCAGCTGCTCTCTGCTGTTTTCTTTTTACAGATGAACTAGAAAGCAGGGTCGGGCAAAGAGTTATTTGAGTTTCCTTTCAGCACTTGCTGGGCATTATATCCGGGTCTGGCACTAAAACTGCCTATGTTTATGCGACAGCTTTCATATTTTAAAATAACAAACAAAAATCACAGCAACTCTATTCCCAGCACAATTAGTAAGATCAGATTAAAAGAATTGAAAAAACAAACAACCCAAACCCCCCAGATCATGATGGGTTTATATAAGTCAAATACTAGAATCTTTATGACTAATTCCTCAGGTATTTTGAGCCACTTTGCTGGGATGTGTTTATTTTCTCTGAATGTAGAGGTGGGAAGTGTGGCTCTGCCTGGTCAGAGGTCACATTGGGTTGTACTGAGGAGCTGAGTGTTTCTGCTAAGTCACTGATGGGTTGTGCCAGACCTTGCTGTGGGTTGCTGAAGGTGTAATTCTCCTGATGGTGGATAGACATCTGCTGGAGTCAGGAAGGCAAATGGTGCTGCTGACCTGCTGCCTTACAACCCTTTCCATCCTTCTCTTCCCTGGTAGTGAAAATACCTCATTAGATTTGGAAGGTGTGGAAAAAAGGAGAGGAGAGGAAAACTGTTCTTTCACCTGACGAAAATAAAAAGAAGTGAATTTTGGAAAGATCTGTTGGTTGGGTGAGAGCTTCTTTCAGTTGCTGGCTTTTCCTCCTCCTCCTTTCACATCACCTATAACTTATGAGGTATCTGGAGGTGTTGCTTCATGCTGAGCCTATACTCATTGTTACATTAATTTAAATAAATCGTGCAAATTAAAAAGAAAAAGAAGAAACATAAACCCTTCCTTCTGTGCAAAAATAAATCAAAAGATAGGAGTTTCCATGGGAATAAACCTTGTCCAACGTGGTAAGAGCTGCTGTGTAATGGCCTGTCCCTTTCTTCTCTCTGAAGGTCCCAACCCCATGCGTCCCACTGGTCTGGAATAACATTTGGAGTCTGGCAGTCTGGTCCCTTTTGTAGCTCCAGAGGATTTTTGGAGCATGGGGAGCATGGGATGCATGGATGTACGGACCCACAAAACCCTCTGGAGAATGCTGGCTGTGGAAAAAAGCATCTGGAAGTTTCTACCATCTTTTTACCCTGTTTTTTTCCTGGGTCACCCTGTGTCATTTGTGGCCCTGTCCTGAGGATTATAGCATAGAGTCACTTACTGGAATATCTCCCCATGCATCTTCTTGAAATGGAGCCATTGCTTTACCCAGCTGGAAGATATTTTCTCTTCTCCCAGGGCTTTTCCAGTGCAGCAGCACTCCTGTCCAGCAGGTATGTAAAAGGTTTTCTCATTGACTGCTCAGTGTGCTTTCTAGATCTTCAATATTTTTTTCTTTTTTTTTTTATTCTTTTTTCTTTTCTTTGTTTTTTTTTTTTTTCTTACTAAAAAGTAAGGAAAGAAGGTTATTTACCTTCTGCTAAATATAAGACCTTCCAAAGTCCCTGGTGCAATACTCTGAAGGTGGCTTTTCTTTGCTGGGACAGACCCAGTTTGAGATGTAGGTTCTCATGGAGCAGGGGTGTCAGCTTTGGGAGGTTTTGATGGCCAACCAAGCCTCATACATGAGGGAAAGGATGGATCTGATGCTCTTTATTCCTCCACCTGGATCCTCTGGGACTCTTGGGCAGCTAACTGTGTTTGTAACCCACAGCTGCCATCAGCCAGGTGTGGATCAGTTTACCAGGCTTCATGGTCTCATATCAAAAAAGATGACACAAGTGTTAAATCCATTCTTTCTCTTCTTAGTTCAACAGAATTTCTGCTGAAGAATGTATTTTTGAGGATGACTTATCCCATATAAAAGGAGTTTCTTTTAGCTCTAAAATTAAACTATTCCTATTCCATAGAGATGTGTATAACTCCATAGCACTAGTGATAACAACCAAATTTGCATTTTTAGAGTCATTTACAATGAATTAGATGTTTTTGTGAAGGTGACAAATTTTTTTTCCATTTTTTTCTAGCAGAGAATTGAATCATTGTTTTGGTGTGTGTGGGTATCAATTTTCTGTGAAAATCATTCTTTTTGGCACTTGTGCTGGTTTGGTCAAATACTCAGTTGTGCTGGTGTGTGTGAACAGATCTTTCCTACAGGGTAGACAAAAAATTATCTCATTGTCTCTTATTTTTACTATACAAAGAGGAGGTGCTGAAGGAAAAGAGCTGAAAATGCTTTGCTGTACATTTAGTCTGCATTTCCCTCAGCATTTGTGAGGCATTAAAAGTTTCATCTTCTTGCTTTGTAAGCACAATTTTGCATCAAAGGAAGGAAGTGAGAGGGGTAGGGTGGATAGAGCATGTTCAGTGGGAAACATAATCACTTGCCTCGCTCTTCAGTTTGGCTGTGACTCGTAGGCCAGATGGAGATGATAGACAAAGATTGGGGGTAAAGATGTTCTTTAAACCAAGTGCTTGCTGTGCTTGTAAGAGAGGCTGGAGCTAAGAGCAGGGGATTTTGGAGGTGGACAGCAGCCTCCTGCCAGGCTGGGGATGGTCCATGGACAAGCCCC